>NC_084824.1:24903337-25160885 GCF_958449725.1 Rosa rugosa | reverse complement strand
AGTCACTCAACAAGAAGCTCTAGGCCTCTAGCATGAGGTTTTGAACTTATATATTGTACTCAACAATAAACTCTAATAAACTTTGTCAAACTCTAGAATTTTGAAAGACAACCCGACAAAATTCTTTTTTTTTTTTTACTAAATATTCAGAATTGAATTCATCTCAATTATAAGCTCTAATATGTTGAAGAAACAATACATCATCTCATTAATTTTCCGAGAGAGGACGTTGAGCTTGTCCTCCTCTCGTTTTCTTAAAAAAAAAAAAAAAAACTCTAATATGTTTTTAGCAGGGAGGGAGGAAAAAAAAAGAAGAAAAATTCAGGTACCGTCCCCAAACTATACTGCCAAGGCCAATTTGATACCCGAACTCTTAAAAGTATCAATGTGATATCCAAAGACGTATTTTGACATCAACGTGATACTTCCGTCAAAAATCTCTAACGGTTCCATCTGTTTGCTGACGTGGCAAGCACGTGATATTTTTATTGAGGGCAAAATTGTCTTTCTATACTAATTCATTAGAAAAAAGAAAAAAGAAAAAACAGATCGAACTCTCTCTCTCTCTCTCTCTCTCTTGCTTTTCCTCCTTCCTTTCCCAATCTGATCCCTTCTCCTTTCTATCAATCTATGTCTTGTTCTTCCAATAAAATGAAATTATTGTTTATCTTCTGGGAATGAATTTGTGGCTTTATGAAGAACAGCCAAAATGGAGAAATTTTTTTTGATCAAAAGTGTTTGTGGCTTATGAAGAACAGTCAGAGCATCGGACTGAGATCACCGCCGGTGTCGACGACGAGGAGGAGGCTCTGGGGCCGGAGCATGTAAGTGTGGAGTAATTTAGCTATAAATATGGGGAAAGAGTGAGGCATTCGAACTCGCTCCACTTTCTTCTTTCATCTCCGAAACCAACTGGATATAGAGAAGTAGAAGAGAACCGATAACAAAGAACCAATTAAGTCCTCCCCCTCTCTACCTCTGAAAGATACGAGCTCTCTTTCTTTCTTTCTCTCTTTTCCTTTTTGCATTAGATCTGAGTTCACTAGCTTCTGTGGAGTGTTCAAGTGCACTACAACCTTGAGCTCAAAGACATGTCTCTGTCAGGCACGATTCCCAAGTCAATTGAGTACTGCATTAGTTTGCAGAATCTGGATCTAGCAGGTAATGATCCTTCACACAAATCCCATTCGGCTCTAGCTTGTTTAATACGCACTGCTCTGTAACTCTGTTCATCACCCTTGTAAATTTCCGATCCAAAGTTTCAAACTTTTTTCAGGTTTGTTTGATTTGATCACTTGGGTACAATCCTTGATTCAATTTGGGATTTTGAAGATAGAATTTGGGTCTGCTCTGCTGGTTTTGGTTAACCCAGAAAGGGAAAGATAACAATTTTGTTTCCTGCTGTAAAACTTTGACAAAGGTTAAAAACCTCAGCCTCACTGAGCTCCCAGTACCTTTTCATTTGTTTTCTGAGTTGGGTTTTTATCCATTTCTCTAACTTGGGAAATCAGATAAGTAAAGAAAAGGGTATAGGGTATCTGTTGGTTTCTTGTTTAGTGATTGTAATTTCCTCTGTTTTTGTGATTACAAAAACGGAGGTGTTGGTTCTGATTTTCTCGAGCTTAAAGTTTTGAGCTTTGGAAAATGTTGGGTACAAGATTACAGTTTGGAAATGTTAGTGGAGAGGACAGGTTTTACATTGCTGGGAAAGCAAGAAAGAGATACAATCAGCAGCAAAAGCAGGCATGATCCCATATTAATGCCAAGGAGTAATCTTGACCGGTTTTTGGAATTGGAATTGGTGGTGGGTACAAAATACAATTGTAGATCGGAAGGCAAAGAGAGGAGATGAGATGGGTTAATTGTTGAAGTAGGGATTGGATTTTCTCATTTTAACTTGGGTTTTACCATTATAACGACTTCACTTCGACCAAAGGTTGATGAGTGTTTGGTGACTTCACTCCGACACAGAACACGGAGTCGGAATTCATTTTGGGGTGGCGGAACTTGCGGCAGAGGTTGCAGTGGTTTGGCTAGAACAAAATTCCAGAAGAAGAGGAAGAAGGAGAAGAAAAAGAAGAAGAAGAAATTAAAAGAAAAAAAAATGAATTAAAAAAAAAAGGGTAAATTGGCCCTTGTACTTTTTTTTTGGACCCACGTGCTTGCCACGTCAGCAAATAGACGGAGCCGTTAGAGATTTTTGACGGAAGTATCACGTTGATGTCAAAATACATCTTTGGGTATCACATTGATACTTTTGAGAGTTCGGGTATCAAATTGACCTTGACTACATAGTTTAGGGACGGTAACTGAATTTTTATAAATAAAAAAAAAAAACATAAATTTAGGACAAAGCACTAGAGAATTACACGAGGCCAAGCAATTAGGACAAAGTCTCACAATTGATAGTAATACAAACATCAGCTTCAATCAAAGTGCATATATTAGGAGTATTGGACGCTTGGAAACCTATCTTCTCCTCAATCCTCTGAATAGTGAATACAACTCCATTCCTCATTTGGCCTTAACTACTCCATACACATAAAGCCAAAACCATAATAACCATTCCAATTTCTTCGATCCCTTCACTAACTATCTCACTCATAATTTTAGGACCCAGTACTTATCCTCCTAGGTGGGTAGTATCCCTTAAAAACCAAAACCCAGTTCCCAAAATAATTAAGGACAGTAACAAGTCCTTGAGCAAGAGAGGAGAAATCACTTGGTAAGCAAAATGGTTCTTTTTTTTTTTTTTTTTTTTTGAGAATGAGCAAAATGGTTCATTTAGACAAAGGTGGAAAATGAAATCGAGAATTTGAGGGAGTGATGAAGTGACACGTGTGTGGACAGATAGAGAGTGTGATAGGTTGGGGTGGTGCCACCTGGTAGCACAGCAGGAGGCAGAGAGAGAGTGGTGAGGAGAACCAACTCTCGCATGTGCTCGTGTAATAAGTCTGGCCTAATATCTCCTCAGATCGGAGCCCACCCACCGCCCTTTTCACAGCGCGTGCTGTGCCCACCATCCTTCCTTCTTTTCTTTTTCTATAATTTAAAACTAAAAAACAAAAATTGAATATTTCATGTTACAAAAGCGTTTTTTGTGTAGTTTTTTCCTCGTCACATTTTTAGACTAACTTATATGGTGATCAGACCATTCGCAATATTTAATCGATCTCTTCAGCAAAATAGTATTTAGTGTAGTTATTTTTTTAATCTATTTTTAGATATTATGTATTTTATCCTTTTTTTTTTGTTTTTCTGTTTATGTAAAGAAAGCACTATTTGAGAACCAAAATCCAATCAAAGTCATAATGACAATCCAAAATGATCAAATCATTTCTTTTTTTTTATTTCTTGATCTTTTTACTCTTCACCAGAAAAGCAATACTTACACGTCATAAGTCATCTCTCCAAATCAAGACAAAAAGATTCACAATTTTAGCTAATTTTTTTAAAGTAAGGTCCAGTATAGAGAAACTCATGTATAAAATAATTATACCAAAAAAAAAAAAAAAAAAAAACAATGAACTTAGACCTTTAGCAAATTGTTGTCATTTCACTCAAACAAGCTCCGGATTTTTAGGTCCATAAGACTTTTTTTTTTCCTTCCTTAGTTGGATCACCTTCTTTGTTTCCTCGAAGGCAAAGACTAATGCTACCTCGTAGGAGAATAATTGATGCTGGTAGCATTATCCCAAAGGATACTCGAAGGGTAAGAACATAATGCCGAAAACATGTGCCTCACACCAACGCTATTACCAACCTCCAAACCTTCTTCACTGTCTAACTGTCTAACGGTGTTGGAGTCAAAACTCCCAATGTCATCAAATTTGTCATAAAAACACCATGTCTAGATTTTTTCTTAGGCTTGTTGAGTCTAAATAGCCCTCAAAGTGGTGTTCCAGCCTCGAAACACACAAACCTCCACCACACCAAAATATCATCCATAGCCAAAACCATCATGACCCAACCCAAGGCTCGGACCACCAAAGCCACAAAACCATTAAAAAAAATATAAAAAAAAGATTAATTCATTTTACCGCCTTGAACTTTATGTCTAAAATCGTCTGTGCCCCCGAACTTTTAATTTAATCACATATGCCATTATACTCTCTAATATGATCAATCATAATCATTAGTAAACTAATTCCTTAATTTCTTTATAAATTAGTGACAATGCATGCCCACTTAGGGTCAATTTTTAGTCTTGATCATGTAAATAGTATGTTTATTAAAGGCTAAAAACTAGTTTGAGTGGACAACAATATATAAATAAATTGATAGATTAGTGAAGAATTGGTCATAATTGATCAAATTAGAGAGTATAAAGGCACATGCGATCAAATTAGAAGTTTGGGCACACAACTGATTTAAGTGTAAAGTTCATGGTGGCCGGTAAAATGATTTTAGCTATATAAAAAAAAAGAACGCCAATTGAACAATTCACCTATTGACAACAACTTCCATCGCCATCTCTTCTAACACCAACTAAACAATCAACCACCAAGATGCACTAGTATGAAACAAAACGATGAAACCCATCACACAAAAAAAAACATAAAATAATCAAAGACGAATCTTGAAACAACCTCAAACAGTCGAGAAATACAACCCTTGATAAGAAAAAAACACCAGGAAAATAGAGAGTCAAGCCCTCTGTGCCCAGAATCACCAAAGATATGAGGAAGGAGCTCGGTACATCACTGAAAATCTTAAAGGCACCTTAAAAAAGGTGCTTGTGAAACCTGACTGTAGCAGAGAGAGAGAGAGTTAGTTTTGGTGGGCGTTATTTTATTATCATAGTTTTCATGGTGGTTTGATATTTATATCTAAATTCATTAACATGCTTTATATACATATAAAGTAATGTGTCCCGTGATCCGAACTCATACAGATATATCTATATTCTTATAGTTAATTAGTGTCTAATATTCTCTAGTTCGATAAACAAGCACTTTATGATGTATTTACTTGCCTTAAATGATTATGAAAATAAAAGAAAAGATTTTAACTCGTAACTTCCGTAACGTTAGTTAACACCCATATAATTGGAATACAAATAGATCTCCTGTCTGATTCAGTAACTTAATTCAGCTTAACCGAAAGTAAGTTGATTCCTCATAGTGTATATAATGAAAATCACTTCCAGTAGAAATGAATGATTCCTATATATTTACGGTAGCCTTGTATTGCTTACTTATCTGTGCATGGGTAATAAGTAATCAAATTAGTTTTGATTCCGATTCAGGAGAATTAATAAACGTACTGATCAGAATGAGTTGTTATTTTAGTTATCATGTTTCCTAAAGAGTTTAACGAAAATAATTTCTTTTCGCATCCTTGTTTCTTCTCTTGTTTCAAGTAAGTAAACATGCTTTGATCGAATGTAATTTATTATAATAGATATATAACCATATATGTGGGAGCAAAATTATATCCAAAAAGAGAAATTGGAGCACAAACAATGCATCGAGAGCGTGGGGGTTGATTTTGATCACTCACAAATAATCTATATGGGCTTTGAACCTTCGCTTCTTTTCTTTCTCTCTTTCCATCTCTCAATTCTGTCGCGTGTAAGTTCCGAACACAAAAAATAGCATAAAAGCCTACTAGAACAGAAGACACGAAGAAAACACCCCTCAGATAGAGAGAGAGAGAGAGAGCCTCAAAACAGACTCAGAGCAATCATAGAATTGCAGTAGGAGGAAGAGGCTCTACAGCAGACAAAGAAGAATCCAGAATCTGCTTTATCTAATCTATCTATCTATCCCTCCCCCCCATTCATTCTTGTTCTCTCTTATCACAGAGAGAGAGAGAGAGAGAGAGAGACAGAGAGAGATAGAGAGATCTCCTTTGTCATCCTACATTGCCCACTTTGTAGTGGACAAGGTAATTCAAATTTCTCGAATGCCCACAATTTGGATTTCACCAATTTTGGCTTTTGATCAATACCCATCATAGAATTGCCTTTGGAAAACGCCACCCATAAAAAAGATTAAAAATTTTCCTTTTTCGAATTTTGATTTTTTTTTTCTTTCTCTCGCCTTTGCTTTTGTGTGTTTAGAGGAGTTGGGATTAGGGTTTTGATAGTTGGTAACTATGCTCAGCATGTTTTGTGTTTGCTGGATTGTTAGGGTTTCGTTGGATCGTAACTGGGGACTCCTTCAATTCTGCTCCTGTGGACTAATTAGGGTTTGATCAGACTTCAGATTTGGGGGACCTAGTGATTGCTTGCCCGCATGAGCTCGATCTTTCCCGGAAATGGAATTGTGGATTTGGCGCTGTTGGGTTGAGCATATGAACTCTCAGATTGCCTAAAGAGTTATGGGAACCATTGTTTTTCTGAGCATGGAACAAGATTGCATATTACATGAGTGATCACAGACTTGCCGAATCCGTATTCCAGAGGACAAGGATTTCTGGGTTTTTGCTGTTTAAGACCAGCTTGATCTTCAGCTGGGGATGAATTTGGTAGCTTTTGTTTCTCAACAAGTCGTTCGGGTTAACTTAGTTTGAGCAAGATTCTTGGCCGGAAGAGGTTTTGTTGGACCTGTTAATTTTATCGAGGTTTTTGTTGGTTTTTAGTTCGGTGTAGCTTTGCAGTTTTTTGGTTGAGTTGATTCTTTTGATGAGCCTTGGTTGATTTTGATAGTATCTGCTTTTATACCCCAACTTGAAAAGGATCCAAAGGCTTGGTTTCAGTGTGTATTGGATTGCTGAAAGAAGCTTATGGAGGAATTCTGATCTGGGTATGAATGTGGGGGCATGGTGCATGGACAGGAGCATAGTTGCTGGTTCGTTCCCTCTCTGGAACAGTGCTACACGAACATAATTCTGGAACTTTCTTCTCGGGAAGGCACTGGTTTCTTGTATTGTGTGAGTTTGTGCAATGTCGCGCTGCTTTCCATTTCCACCACCAGGATATGAGAAAAAAGCTAGGACAGATGATGTGGACGTGCTAAAAAAGGTTAATCTGCTTTCCTTGTATGCATTTATATCTCCTAATTGGTATAGCATTCGTTACGGATAACTTTAGTACTTAAAAAAGAAATAAGGGAAAAGAAATAATCATTCATTAGGGGCACACATATGAACATAATTGCAGTCTGCACCGTATAATGGCTCATTCATTTACATGGGACACTTGTGTAAAAGTTTTGCTTGAACTTAGTGAATCCTTAGTGACTCATTCAATTAAAGATGCAAAGTAGCTAAAATTTGCTCCGTGCTGTAAAGATTGTTTGAACTTAGTGTTCTGTCTGAAGATTGTTTGCTTGGTGCTGTAGTATAGGAGTAGCTAAATTTTGAAATTCCAGGATAAAGATTTTAGGAAATAATTTAGTTTCCAGGGAAAACTATGGAAGGTTGGGCAAAACTGCTGAATATGTTATTTCTACTCGAGTACATGTATTTTGGATGCTTTTGTTACCTGTGCTGAAGTGAGAAATGATCAGAATTAAGACCTACTTGTCAGTTTGTTGGAATGTGAAAGTGGGGTGCTAATCAGATACCATGGGGTTTCAGTAATAAACGAACATTGCGTTGATTTTCTATATCGTTCATGTTGACTGGTCCTGATAGTTGAAGGTGCTCTCTAAACTGGATCAATACCTAGACATTTTTGTTTTTAAATTCATGACCATCAGATTGGTTATAGTGTGCAAGCGACTTCTTACTACATAATGTATTAGGTGTCACTTAGTTTTAGATTGATACTAATTATGTCAGTCAAATAAATTCACAGCATAGTCGTCTGGTCCCCATTTTCATCGCTTTTCACATGATTTGGGATGCTTAAGTTCCTTGTAAGGTACATATTCTTGGCTGGAGTATTGCTCATGGTAGAGCATATACTTGAGCATTGTTTAAAACAGGAGGTTTAATGTGAGTCAACTGGTGCACCATTTGGTAAAAGGAAGCTGAAACTATATACTCATCTGCTCCTTTATTTCCCTGTTAATGCTGTTATTGTGATGTGGGCAATATCTGAGTTTTGCATTTGTTTGTTGAGAAGCATTTTGTTTTGGAGGGAGAAGATGAGCAAAAAGCCTTGCACTGTTTGGCAGGTATGCTGGCAGTGGTGTGGACGGCCCAAATTAAAAGGTTCTTTTGAAATTTAGGGGGTAGAACTGGAGGCATTTGATCGTTTTTCCTTGGTTTTTCGGGTTATATTGGAAGGCGGTGGTCTCTTTCTTTCTCTCAGCTTAGCTACTGTGCAATAATTTAACTCGGGCTATAATTGCACAGTTTAGGATGTATGCCGTTAAGTAGCTGGTTGTAGGGGTCTAATTCCAGTGAACATCTTGACAACCATACCTGCACCTCACTTACAACATAATATTAAAATTTATTTTTCGCCAACAGCGATGGTTTTGTGGCCTCTTTTGTACCTGAATTAACTAAAGAGAATAAAATTAAAAAAGAAGAAGAGAGATGTTAGTTGAATGGTTTTCACAAAGGCTCTTAAGTGTCGTATAGGATTTCATGTGCATGTTTTGATATGGATATGTGGTGTTAGCCATGGGAAGCTCAAATTCCAAAAGTATGGGAATAAGGAAAGGGCTAGATGCATGTGTTATTGATAATACAGTAATTGGCTACACTTATTCTATTAGTTTTGGCATAAACCAATGGTGGCAATAATTAATTGGTAAACATATTCTGGTAAGCAATGTTTGCATAAACTACTAAAGCTTTGGCAGATAAGGGGAAAATGGTTGGTAACAGAAGTTCAGAGTAGACGTGTGCTATTGGAAACTATGAATCATAGCAGGCAGAGTGTAAAACATTTGAGATTTTTTTTTTCTATATAATTTTTCTGAATTGCTGCCTATTCTTGTTGTTCTTCCTGAATCGTTCTCTGAACTTATCATGTCAACTAAGCTTTTTAAAACTTCTGACATTAGGAGGGTATCTGACCAACATTTTGCTTGCTCTGCCTTTGCTGGTGCCATTGCTTTTTATGCCCAAAATTTACTTTGATACCCAAGTTTTGAATGTTCTAAATTGTCTCTGTTCTATTTGTAATTTGTGTCTTTTATTTCGTCATACATACTTTGTGATTCTTAATATCTTGATCTCAAAAATTATGAAAAGCTCTGGCGTCAAACATCTCAAATGTTTTGTGCTATGATATGTATTTAGAATTGTCTATCAGTTAAGTTCTCTGTGCAAGGTTCACTTTTCTCAATTCCAAAAATTTTATATTGCCAGAATGAGTGTTAATTCGTCTTATTTTCCTTTAGCTTGGGATTTTGGGTTCTGGAGGAACATGAATGATCAAGAAGTTGAGGAACTTATGTCTGTACTAGATAAGTTAGGTACTGTGGTGCTGGCCTCATCTAGGCTAGATAGGAGAATATGGGTGCTGGAATCTTTAGGGAGCTGACATGAATGATCAAGAAGTTGAGGAACTTATGTCTGTACTAGATAAGTTAGGTACTGTGGTGCTGGCCTCATCTAGGCTAGATAGGAGAATATGGGTGCTGGAATCTTTAGGGAGCTGTTCCTGTACTCTAGCAGTTGATGGACAACCCTCTCCTCTTCTCATTTTACTCCCTCTACTGCAATTTGGAAGGCCAACGCACCTCCTAAGGTATGAGTGTTAGCATGGATTATTGGTCATGGGAAGATCAATACATGTGATATGGTTCAGAGGAGAAGACGTTATCTCTGTCTCTCTCCTCATTGTCTTGTGATGTGCAAAGCTGAAGCTGAGATGTTTTTACACTGTCCAATTACTTTGGACCTCTGTTAAAGACTGTTTCGGGATCATGTGAGTGGAAAGCACAAATTTTTTGTTGGGGGAAGAAGGGATGGGTGTTGGGAAGATTTGTTATGTTGGCCATTTTTGGGTGATTTGGATGGAAAGAAACAGAAGAGTTTTTAGGATGGGAGGGGGGAGGAGCTGGGTAACGTGTGGGAGAGGGTTCACTTTTTAGCCTTTTCATGAGCTTCGTTTCATTAGAGTTTAGGGATAGTTCATTTTTTTCAATTTCTACAAATTGGAGAGCTGCTGTTGTCTAGGATTTTTTATTTTCTTGTTGGTTGTTTGGCTTCCTTTGTTTTTTCTTCGTTCTGTGGATTCCAATGTTCTTTTATGTAGAATCTTTTTATTAATGAATTTGTTTCCTATGAAAAATGAAAACATATTTTGGGTCCACTTTGCGTGCTACCTTGGCTTTCAACTGTACCTTGTTCTTCTTTTATGTTTTTGTTATCTAAATAAGGTAAAGATAATTAGATGCACTTATTTTAAAGCGTATGCCTTAGTTTAGTGCATTTGGATTTCTTGTTATGTATAATGGGATATTACAAGAGTGGAGGAAATAACTGTTTACTCCACTTCTGTCTGGTCTCTTGGATTAAAAACCATAAGTTCTTTTTGGTTTTGCACTTTGGATAGGACATATAGAAGTTTTCTCTTCATGTATTTGGGTTCCTTTGGCTCATATGTCTTTTAGTTCTTATCAATAATTGAAGAGAAGAAAGGGCTTCCTTTTTACTGATGATGGCTTTGTGATGATCCTTTTGTGCTATTGAGTACTGTGTGAACTGTTATGATGGTTTGGTGATGATCATATTGTTTTTGAAATTTTATAGTCCTCTTAATTGGTTTTATTATTATCATATTTTATTTTATTTTCTTGTTTTGAACTTTGTTTTGGGGTGCATGCCTTCTTATGTCTCAATTCTACATCTTATGCAACTAGATTTTACTTCTCTTAAAGATGCACTTTGATTTGGAGAGGGAAATATTGAAGGTTAGCAGTGTTGTCTTTTAGTACTTTGCACTGTGTCTCGAGGTCTGTCTTGATAGTCTTTTTGCTAATTAAGTCCTACGACTTCCTTTGTAAATGCATTATGTATGAATATCATGAATTCAAGTATCCTTTTAAGGGTGTGCTAGTAGAATATTTTGCTTTTGGGGACTAGAATGACACTTTATTGTACATGTCAGTAAATCTGTTATTTACACTACTTAATCCTAATGATGTAACACTGGAGTTGTTTACTTTTCTGTTCTTGTGAAAGATGCAACCTTTTTTTTTTTTGGGGGTGATGATTTATGAAAAGGCATACAATGATTCTTTGGTATAGCAGTACTTGTGGAAGGTGGATTAGTAATTTTGACTTCCTAAATACTCCAGAGTCATTACTAGGGTTATACTGTCTTGACAAAGGGAATTCACTCTGATCTTCAATTAGTTATAGTTCTTTTATATTGGCCTTTTGTCCGAGGAAGCTCTTAGTTTTTATCTATTTGTGAAACGTCTGAACCTTGAATCAATTCTCCAAGTATGTCCTTTCATTTATTATGTATCCTTACGATTATTCTTTTATACGTCCTTATAATTTACAGGAGAAGCAGAGAGAAAAGAAGCATAAAAAGGATAAGAAGGACAAAGAAAAAAGAGAAAAAGAGAAAAGTGAGAAAGATAGAAGTGATGGAAAACATCGGGAAAAGAAAGACAAGAAGGAAAAGAACAGAGACAAAAAGAAGGATAAGGAGAAAGACACAGACAAAGTTAAAGATAAACTTGGTACTTCAGATGGAACTAGAATTCCAGGTAAAACTGAGAATCATGTTGCAGAGAAACTCGTTCATAAAGATGACAGAGACAAGAGAGATGCTAGCCAAGTTGGAGGTTACCAGCCAGAAAAGCTTGGTCAGAACAGTCACCTGCCTGCGGAGAACAGGAATTCTGTATCGGTGGAGGTGGCTAGGAAGACTAAGGATGAGGCCAGAGGAATTGGAAACCAGTTGGTTGAGAAGATTACTGGTTCAGACCGCAAAAAAGATGAGGGGATGGTCAGATTGGTGGCCAAGGGAACTGGCATTTTGGCTGAAGTTAAGGAAACTAGCAAGGACAAGAGAGCTGATATCCGAAAGCCTGATGGGCAAGAAGTCAGAGTTGCAACACGGGTTAGTGGAAGTGCAATGGTGCAGAACCCTGGCGGAATGGTTCAACCCAAAGTTCAAGGATTTCCCAAACCACTGGAGAGCAATGTTGAAAGAAAGACTGATGGAAAAGAAAAGACCAAAGAGAAGGAAGGTGATGATAAAAGAGGGGAAAAGCGCAAGGATAAAGATAGAGAGAAGAAAACCCAGGGGAGAGATAAGGATAGAGATAAAGAGAAGAAGAAGGAGGAGAAAGCAAAAAAGAAAAATGCGTCAAAGACTGCAGAGCCAGATAAAGAGAAGAAAAAGGAAGACAAAGCAAATGAGAAAAATGGTTCTAAGCATGCAGAACCAGACAAATCTAAAGAGACCAATAAAGAGGTTTGTATTGATTCCCAGTACAGAAAACCCTCCCAACTTCCGAAGGACACCTACAAATCTGCTGATGCGGAGGCGAACCTTAAGAAACGAAAGGACTTGCAGACAAATGGAGTTTTGCATGGTGAGTGTTTTTTCATGATGTACCGTCATTGCAGCCCAATCAATGCTATATAGTTGTCTTACACAACTTGGCTATTTTCCCCTACAACTGAGGAAGGTTGTAGTTTTTTGAATCAGATCCTGTTATGCATTGTTTCCTTATGATCCCGAATGGCATTATTTTTCACTTGGTATCAGTCAATTGGCCGTGCTCTTGACTCAATTAAGTGAAGCAGATTGAAATTTTGGTAAGTTTCTTCTAGCTGACTAATGATGCTTCCTTTTCTGATCTTACAGCCAATGAAATTAGGCCCAATAAATTGCTGAGACCCTCTTCTTCCTCTCATCCATTGACGGAAAATGGAAGGACACTGGAGCCTTGCCAAACGTCCATCCCATTTGTTTCAGATAAGCAGGGAGGAGCCAATAGTGTTAAAGTGGAGAGTAAGGAACGTAAGAAGAATGGCATTATTGAAGCTAGATCGTCATCTGTCTCCCCTGCAAAGCCTACTTCTATAGCTGCACAAGCTGATCCATTTGCTGAAGCATCTATGAGACCGCCCCATCCAGATTCCAGATATCTAAGTGAGGTTTATATGGTTCCAAAAATGGACAAATTGTCTGATGACGATCAAGACTGGTTGTTTGGTTGCAGCGATACCAAATCAAAGAAGCCTAAGATGGAATCTTCACCGGATGAGGAGACGGCAGAAGTGTGGTCAGAAGCTCTGCGGATAGAGTCAGCTGATGTTTGTGCTTTGCCATATGTCATTCCATATTGATTGGTTTCTAATGGGCATGCTTCACCTCCTAACTCCGTTGTCAGCAATTTTCTGCTAGAATGGCATCCGGTGCTTGGTCATGGATGTTTTGATCTGTCTACCTGCATTCGCCTTTGATTGGCGGTTGCGCAGGGAGTAGGACCGATGGCCTTGTTCTCAAACTGTCTTAAATTGCTAAGGTATCCGTCACACCAGGCAAATGCTCCGGGACCAGGAGAGGGCTATTTGGATTTGAAGGGAGGTTTTCCCCACACAGCAGTACACCACTAATTCATTCAAAATGGAAGTTTTCATAAGCGCGACAAGTGAAGGTTGCGTAGGAAGGGGGATATATAGGTTGTGCGATTTTTGTTTTTGATTCGCTTAGGAGCTGCCAAGCTCTTTCTAATTGAGAATTTAAGAGAAACTAGATGTGGTCTTTGCAACTCCACCACAGTTTTGATTTGTAACATAGAACTCTTATTTACAAGAAATGTAAGATAGAGGAAAAGTATAGTAGTTGCATTCATCCATTGATCTCTCATGGTTGTTGTTCACAACCCAGATATACAAATTCGCTTTGCTTCCATCTTGCATAGTATGGCTAAATATTTGCGAACTGAGAAACAGCTACGAGTTTGCACACGATGGGTTCCGTATATGTATGCAGAATAACGTAGTTGACTTTGGGTCCCCATATATCCAAAAAATAAAAAATAAGGTAGTTGACTACACATCTCTACAGGTGATTGCGACATAGCATAATTTACGGGTTTTTTTTTTTTGTTGAAAAGATGCATAATTTAAGGTTGAAGAGCCTCATGATATGAGAAATGAAGGTCGATAAATTTTTTCTTTCTGATTTGTAAAAGATTTGGATACTAAGGGGGGTGTATTGTATATGGAATTAGTGGAACTTTTAAAGAAATCTATGGAATTTAAAATTCTGGGTTATTCAATATAGACTTTTAGCAGTCCATGAAAGTCTTGAGGTATTCAATTAGGATTTTTAAAGACTTCATGAATTCCACCAAAATCTAGGGGTATTCAATTAGGACTTTTAAAAATGAATAAAAGTAGAGGTATTCAAAATATCATTCATACTTATGGAATTAGAAAATCATGGATAATCATGGACTTTGTAGTGTTAACTATACATACCAAATTCCAATAATTTTCCAGCCTCCAGACCAAAGATTTGAAAAAGTCTATCAAAGTTTCCTCTTAAAAAAAAAAAAAAAAAAAAAAAAAAAGGGTCTATCAAAGTTCTTATCTCTACGCACGAAGAAACGTTGAACAATTAAATTTCAATTGATTGATTATAGATCAAGACAGTGACCAATATTGCTAAAATATATGTTAATCGGCGAAAACAAAATTGATGAGAATAATTAACCATTAGCATCAAGTGATCTATATTGTATATTTATGTTGTTGGGAGATTAGGAATGAGAACAAACTCGCTAGACAGACTAACAATCATTCATTTGAGTCAATTTCTATTAGAAGATACTTAAGCATTGAAGAGGCAACGAGTTATTATCTTGTTTTGTGTTTGGGCTGCATTTGTTTTGTTTTTTTTTTTTGTTTTTATATTTTGTACATGCTAGGAAATCTGTAGAAGTCATTCATAATAAAGTATATAGATTTTCATGAATCAATAAAAGTCTGTTGCTAAAATCAATGGTTTTAAGAAATCTATAAGAGTGTGTTTGGATGAGGGAAAAAATGATGGAATTTAATTGAAAGTGAGGATTTCATAATTCCTAAAAGCCAATTCCCTCGTTTGGCATTATCAGATTGGAAATTTTAAATTTCTCTGTGAAAAAAAAACGAAGGAATTCGTTATTTAAATTCCTCACTTCAATTTCCACCAAAATAGGTGTCATTTACGAATTCTTTTGCAGTATTCAATTTTTATTTCCAAAACAAGACTTTTTTCTATTTTATCTTTTTATTTGTTTTAAACTTTCTTAATTTATTACACATTTCAAATCCTAAATAGATGCAACCAAACAATAGAAATTGCAATTAATGGAATTTTAGATTGATGGAGTTAAAGATTCCATCATTAATAAATTCCTACGGATTTTATAATTTTCTCATCCAAACGCACCGTAACAGTCTATCAACTTTTTAAAGAGTCTGTAGACTTTTCAAAAAGTCTGTCATTTAAAAAAGTCTGCACAAATCCAAATACAATACACCCCCCTAAATTAAATGTAACATCATTTTAATATTTTGTTTAGTTTTCAATTTTTTTTAACTGAAGAAATCATTGATATGAAGGCACCCTCCGAATCAACCTTCTAGTCCTGACGACCAGGAAAAGCTCATAACCGCTACGGAGGAGAACAAAACTCAAGTAGACCAAAAACCTTTTTTCTCTTTTTATTTTTATGTTGTTGAAGTTCCAATCCGCTGGGACTAACTCGGGGAAAGTAAAGTGTTTGACTAGCGGTCTGTCCGAATGGATTACCCACTGTGAGATGCTACTTGCTGAGAATCGTCAGAGAGTAGCAACAGGCGTCAAGAGGGAGACCGGAGTTGTCCGGCCTTTGCTCCTTCGATGCTTAAATCAGTGGATGTCGAATTGGGCAAAGTAATAGCTAAGTAACGTAAAGAGTTGATTACCCTTATAAATGAGGACTAGTTTCATATATATAGTTTGCTGAGAGTTGGCACCCCGCACCCATCCTTACCTTCGATGTGGCACTCTTGGCATGAATTGTTCAACTAGTTTGTGGGCAGTGTGTAGGAGATCAATGTCCGGATGTTAGCACTTCAATCCATGTCTGGCGAGCGTGTGAGGGCGCATCCTCGGATATTCGGCCCTGACCTTGAATCCAAATGAAAGTCCGGCCATTAGTGAGTTCATTGGTCTCGCGGGCGAGGCTATGGCATGGCAATGACAACCTCTGAGCCGGTTCTAAGTCATGGTCGGCACTAGGCCACACATACATATTTTCAATTGATTCCATGTACAAATTTTATCCAAAATTGTAATAAATATCAAATGTGTTCTCAATTATTTCGTCAAATTTTTTTTTTTTTAAGTTTGAATTTTTATTTATTTATCCAAAGCAGAATGGATTCCAAAAAGAAGCCACGATGGGAGCCTAGACCAAACTGCCCTAAATTAAAGGTAGGAAGCACAGAGAAAGAAAGCTGCTTGGACCGGTGTTCCATCCTGTTGTGATCAAGAGCCATGATGGCATCACCCCCCAAATTTGGTTTTGCTTTGTCATTGGTAGGTTGTACAGAGGATTATGCATTTCATAAATTTGCCAGCAGGAGTATGCGTCTATAACTGTATATGCACGCATGCCCATGACTTATCATATAAGCTTGCTTATAAATATTGGGTGCTACTTGAACTTTTTGATGTCTTGGTGGCAAAAAAATAATCACTGCTCAAGTTACTATGGTCCTCCAAAATCTGCACAAATTAATTTACATATGCAGGAGACATTATGAGTCAGTTATTATCCTCTCCTTAGCTGTTAGTTGGCCTCAGTTATCGTTGGCTTTCACTTTCAACCATTGTTAACATATCTAATAGCTAATAAAACTCCACATCAGCTAACAACACTCAACGCCATTCACAATCTCCTCCTTTTGCCCCTTCACCGTCTTCCTCCCCTTCATCTCTTGCACACTCCGTGACACCCGAATCCTGCACTTACCATTAAATCCATGAAACCTGAAACAATGAATTGAACACCAAGAGAACAAAACAGAGACATATCTTGGAGCTTATTCCAGCCAATACAAACCACTTCTAATAAACTACAAATTTGTCAAACTGAAATTAGTAATAAATGATTTGAAGACAACCCACGGTCATCTTTTGCAGATCACCGCCCATCTTGTCATTCATCTGTGCAAACCAATATGCTATCAGAATTTTTACCCTGCAGCCGGCGTTAAGCATTGTTAACTGTTGGGTGTAAAAATTCTGCATTTGTTATAGATTTTGCTGATGTGGAGTTTTATTAGTCCTTATATATGTTATCAACTGTTGAGAGTAAAAGCCAACGATAATCAATCAAAGCCAACTAACAGCCGAGAAGAGAATCCGGCGGATCCTTCTAACAAGGTACATAAAGAGTGTCCTATGACTCCTATCTATATAGAGATCTCACTCATGCAGTTATAATTCTATGAGTAAAATTTCAAAATGGTACATGAACTGCCATGAATGATGGTCTCAATCATATTGCTCGTAGGTACAATATTTTCTCTCAATTATAGCTAGTTAATCAAGAATATGAAATTAATATATGTGAAAGGCCTCTCTCAATCCTCCAACAGTACTTTTCTCAGCTACTAACAACATTTCTCCCAACCCTAGCTAGCTGATAGAATTGAAATTTGATTTAGAAAGGTCATAAGATGCATGTGGCCTTCCTCAACCCCTAACAGTATTGTTTTTAAATGAATTGGTTATCCTCAAATAAATTTTTTTTTTTGCTTTCAAGCTTTCGGTCAATCAATGATGTTTCATTTCTTGAAACTTTGATGTTGATCTTAAATATTTGCTCATAAAATGCTGCTCCCTAAGTTCTATTGTTGCAATTTGAAGAGAAAAACCCTGAATGGATGACTACTAGTGATTAAAGAACAAGTTTACATAGATCTTTCGCGTGGTAGCTAGTCAAGCTACTTCAATATGGAATAGGTTTAAAATAGACTAATGAATTTCATAACTTGATTACTTGATAAGTTGGGCACAGGAGACAGTTACACCCCAGGCGGCTGAACTATACAGTAGGGCTTTTGATTACTTGACAGTTACACCACAGGAGACAGTTACGCCCCTCAAACCATACATTCATTGGATCAGCTCTACCTCATACAATTACATAGTAATTGACTGAGCTTAACTCGCTTACTGGAAACCAGCCAACCACCCCCTCCCCCACCGCCTTCTTCCAGAAAAAAACAAATCAGCAAGGCGAATTCTAAAATTATCAAGAATAGTTCATAATTAATAGTGTTTACTCAAATTAATAATAAGGAAATATGAAAATGTTTTGTAGATTTAGAATAGAGAGTTTCTATTGAGACTTCTAAATTTACTCATTTGACCTCTTATACTTTCTACACCTCCTTTTTACTTTTAAATACAAATATTTGCTCAGTAAACCTCCGTTTGAATTCCTCAAATAACCTTAATTATACTATTCACATACAAGACAATAAAATACTCATTATACCTCAAATTCACTCACTACACCTCCATTCCTTGTTTTTTTTTTTTTTGCATGCAACCCTAAAAAATGCCCAAAATAGGTTTCTAGAACTTTAAACCATGAATCAAACGGTCATAACACATAAATTAATCAAATGGTTAGACAATGATTCCTATGTTTCTAACCCTTCTAAAAAATGAAACGTTACAGAAATTGATATAAATTGGAATACAAAAGAAAAAAAAAGCAAAGAAAGAAACACGCAGCTCATGAATGCAGAAAAAAAAAAAATCAAAATCATCGTCTCCCACCCAAAACTCTCATCCTCCAACCACACCTTTAACGAAGTCTAGACTAGGAACTCAATAAAAGTTTTGGAACAATTTCTTAGTCTTTAATTTGTGTTAAAACTAGGCGGAAAGGTTGTAAAGAAAATACTAGTTGATTATAGTTCATTGTCTATAATTGTCATTTTGTAAGAGGATATATATGTAATTCAATAATTCTAAAGATATAGAGGTCAAATAAGCAAATTTAGAATAGAAATTCTATTTAGAATATTCTATAATTTATTGCAATCGATGTCTAGTTTCTTCAATTATTTTATTATTAAAAAGTTAATAAGGTGTGTTTGAGTTAATTAATATGGAAAATGAGTTCTTTTTTTTAGTATAATTTTAGTATATTAAATTTAGCTTCTTCAATAACCCCATGCTTTATGTCTCGACCTCCTAAGTTTCAAATCCTAGTTCCGTCCTGGCTTCTTACACCAACTTGAAAGGAAAACGTATTTAGATGCTTGTAGAATATTATGTGCATATATTTATTTATTTTTCTGCTGCAATTGCAGTGATAAGCATTTTCCAATAAACTACCCCATATTTTTTTTTTTGAAGAATATCATGTCGATATATATTAATACTCAGGCCAGAAAGGACCATTACATATTCTCCCTCTACCATCTCTGGGTAGATAAAGAATTTGTGGAAAACCACAGCGATACATAGATTAGGTCCGATCATTTGACGGTACCCATCCTCACTTATTTAAGCAAGCCTACAAACTATGAAATAACATAGTAAATAAGCAAGCCTAAAGATAAAACTTATAGCAACCTAAAAACAAAGGAAATAGAGTTCCCTAAACAAAGGGAATTATTGAAAAAGACAAACTACAGCCCAAAATAGCAGCTCAACAGCCTTAAGAAAGAAGCCCAACTCAGGCCCAAACAAAGAATGGCTTGACCCAAGCCCACATACCATCTGCAGCCTCACTGGTCGATCCCCGCAATCGATGCCAGACGCCACCGCCGCGAAACTGACGCCAGCCCTCACCTCTGCCACCTAACTCTAGATCTCGCCACCTCAATCCACCTCCCGACCTTGCTGCCTCAAAACTATGGCGAAACCCGACCGAGCCACGCCGAAACCAGTCCAATCCAGCACGCCGCCACCACAGTCCCGCCCCACCATCACGTCCCCGATCCTGGAGATGCTTCGACGAAGCGACCTGCGTTGCACCGCCGCCCACTGAGCCCGCCGACCCGCGTCTGCTGCTTGTCGCCAAATCCATCCCATCCAAAGCCCGAGTCAAAACCCCTTTCCAAGCAGCTCTCAAACCTCTAGTATTTAAGCCTCTAGTATTTCAGTTCCCGTCCGGAAGCAGCCTCTAGCCGGCGAGGCAAGCCATCGCCGCCCATGAGCTCCGCCGGACAAGAAGAAAATTTGCAAACCCTAGACCAAGAACCGTCCGAGTTTTTAGAGAGAGTACGTTGCAAATCCTTAATTTGTTCAAGAAATTCTAAAAAATGTGGGTAAACTACCCCATATTTAGATATTGACTATTGTCCTTTAATCTATTTTATGTTTTTGATTTTTAATTTACCATCATACTCTTTATTTGATTACCTATTATTCTAATAAATAAATAAAAAAACATTTTAGATACTTTAGAAATTTAACCACAATCCTTATTTGCTTAATATATAGAATTAGATTGCCATAAATCTCTTATTTATAAGTAAAAGGTTTTATGTTTAATCCTCCTTGTCACACACCAGATATATATTTAAGTGCCCGCTAAGGTTTTTTTCTCTTTCTTTGGGGTTTGAAGAATCGGTTATCCATTAGGGGAGCATGGATCAAACTGTTATTATTTAAGTCCTCACGCTCAGAAAAGCATCAACAAATTGTGAACGAGAGTTGTGGTTGGTTCTACGACAAGACTATTGTCTATAGTGGAGTTTGATGATCCCCATGATGTTTTAGGTCCCGATCAAATCCCTCTTCATCAGTTGCTAGTAAGGCCATCTCCAACCCAAAGGGCTAAAAATAGCCTTGGGGCTAAATTTTAGCCCTGAATTCTGTACTATTCATTGATGTGACATTAACTGTCTCCAACCTGTCAAGGCTAAATTATAGCCCTAAAATATTTTTTAACATTTTGGATATATATATATATATATATATATATATATATATATATATATATATATATATATATATATATATATACAGGCGGGTTCTGAAGCGGACGTCCACACTTGGCTAAAGTGCGGACGGCGACGTAGCGGCGGCATTCCAGGCTGCGATGGCGGCTCGGGGCTTGGCGGACGGTTCTGGGCAGCGTTCGAGGTCGGAGGAGGTCGGGCTTGTCGGTTTCTGGGCAGTCATCTCACCTGCAGTTGCAGGTTCTGTGTAACACCGCAGAACCGTCGCCGGCGACTCCACCGGACCACAGGCCCCTCCGCACGACCCTCGGTGTCCCTCCGGCAAGCCACGCCGCCCCGTCGCCGCTCGATCGAGGCCGGAGGCGCGACGTCCGCACTTTTTCTGGGTTGCGGACGTCCTCTTCAGAACATTTTCGTATATATATATATATATATGTTCTTATTTTTTATCAGCAATTTACTTATAGTAATTGAAATCATTTTTATGATAAAAAATAATTTTTTGGTTGTATTTTTTTTTTTTTAGATAATCAAAAATATCTTTAGCTGATTTTGATATGGAATAAAACTAATTTCAAAATGGAATAAAGCTGATTTCGAAATGAGAAAATGAAAGATATAGAATAGAGAGATATATATGAGGAAGTAGAAGGAAGATGTGAAAAAGAAGGTTGAGGGTCAGTGTAAAATTTTTTAAAAAAAAAAATTGACCAACGGCTATAAAAAATAAATAAAAAAATTCCCAACAGCTATATGTGTAAAAAAAAAAAAAAAAAAAAAAAAACCCAACGGCTACATGACGTCAGCAACTAGCATGCACATGTCACGTAGCACTACCACAGGTGGGCCTCCCATTTCTGATCCATTTGGCCTTAAGGGCTAGGCCATCTCCATCCCAACTACATAGGATCCGGCTTCTCTGCTATAATATTAGATGCTAGGATCTGCTAGACTTTTTACGTGAGTCCACCACGTCCCCACAATACAATCGAATGGCTGAAAATAAAAAAGATACAAAAATCAATTTTCTTGTTGTTGCAGCATGTCTTTCTCGTCCTTGCTCTGTAAACCAACCCAGAAACTGCACGAGGAACGACCCAATAAGAAGCCAAACATGAAAGCTTGTATTGAACAGCTAGCCATTTGAGTAAAGACAGAGAAGAGCAATGAAGAATTTGGAGAAAAAGAAGCTATTTTGTCCCTTGAATCAGTTAAAAATCCTAACACCATTTTTGAATCAAACTGAATTCTCTATTTTCTTCTTTTTCCATTTTTGATGGACTATTCTTTAATTCTTGGGTTTGCTTTTCTTGCACCTTCAGTTGAAAGATCTTACCTGGAATTACATTGATTACAGACTTGGAAAAAGAGAAAGGAGGAGACCATCCGTTTGAAAAAAGAAAGGGATCTCAGGTGACACAGAAAGAAAGAGAGAAGGAAAGAAAGGAGAGAGGAGAGGGGGGGGGGGGGGGGGGAGAATAATCTTTTGCTTCAACATCAATATTGGGGTGCTGGAAATTTTTCATCTTGAACCATTAGATCATGGTTTGCTGATGTGGCAGCCTTATATTAAATTATAGCAGATCCTAGCATCTAAGATTATAGCAGAGAAGCCGGATCCAACTACATAAAGGGCTAAAAGCTTATTTTTTAGCCATTTTGGTCTCCAACCCAAACAGGGTAAGGCTAAAGTGTTAAAATTGAGGGCCAAAAGGCTAAAGAGAGGGGCAAATTTAGCCCTTTAGCCCTTAGAGCAAGTTCACCCGTAGTCAAAAAATGTCAAGGTCGAAAAGTCGAGGCGTTGACCAGTCAAGTAACTGCTCACTGCCACTGGACATGGGTTTCCACCTGTTTTTTTTCTTGACCAGTCAAGACTGTTCATGTATCACTGTTCATCGATTTTTAACTGTTCATTTTGATTGTTTATTGATTGTTTTAACTATTCATTTTTACTATTTTTTTTTATATTCTAAAATTAAAATATATTTGATGTAAATAGATGATAATAATGGATATTTATGGATAATTAATGTCATAATTGTGCAATTTGCTAAGAGGTGTGTGCTTTAATAAGAGTAATTTTCAAATACAACTTTTATTTCATAAAATTTATGCTTACATAAATGAAAAACTAGGAATAAGTACAATACAATTACACAACATGCATAATCACCTAATTATTCAAATCATGATCCTCATCCTCTCTAGAAATCCAATTTGTGTTTGAAGGATCATCATTAGGGTTGGGGTTGGTGGAATCACCCGTAGAGAAAGGTGAAAATTGTGGTTGTGTAGGATATCCCCCGGGGTAAGGTGGTTGCGGATAGTATCCACCGGGGTAAGGGGATTGTGGGAATCCACCGGTGAAGGGAGGTGTTGGGAATCCACCGGTGAAGGGAGATTGTGGGAATCCATCGGGGTAAGGTGGTTGTGGGTATGCACCGGGGTAAGGAGGTTGTAGGTATGCACCACCAAAATTTGGTTGTGGGAATGCACCACCAAAATTGGGTTGCGGATAGTATCCACCCATAGAATGTGGTGTCTGCTCAGCAACATCTTCTTTGTCCGCTATCTTCTTTTGCCTTCTTGACCAATAACACTTTTTAGTTGGCGTCATTTTACTTGTATCAATCTCCATAATACGCTCTTCCCTCTCTTGTAATAGGAATGCCTATTTTAGCATTTCCATTTGCAATCGGATACATTCTCGTTGATTTTCCTCTTGGAGACTTCGAGTGAATTCCTTATCGAGTTTTTTCTTGCCAGCGGTTACCTCTATTTGGTTGTTCGCTATACTCTCGACAGCGCTTGACAAAGGACTTTGATCTTTCGCTGCCTTCTTTCCTTTCCGAATTGCTTCTTTCGTAGTCTTCCTTCCTTGAGGCCTCACATTAGGATTTGCAGTTTCACCTGCAATTACCTCATCTACATCCATGTCCAAGTTGATGGGAGAATTTTCAGCAATTGGTTGTGTGTGCATTTGTTGACTTCCTTCATTTGATGTTCCTCCAGATGTATGGCTAGGGATGTCTTTAAATTGTGCAAAGCCCTCCACAACAGCATAACTATCAAAACTCTGAAACAGGTGTCTTTTGGTCCTCCCTTTTTTCTTCATCCCGTTATGCCACAATTTCTGTGCTTCATCTTGCTACGTAATTAAAAAAATTAATAAAAAATGCAATTAGTACAAATATAAACGCTATTATGAAGGGTCATCTATTATAAAGGTCATAATTTTAAAAAGAAAGTATCTCACCGTTTTACAATAAAAATCAATAAGTACAAATATAAACATCGTTGTAATTACATCATTATTTATCAACTAATTATTTTAATTATAACGAAAAACAATTACTACAATTAAAATGATATTATAATTACTACATTATTTATCAAGATATATTTTACTATAATGTATCAACAAATTAAATGATTTATCAACAAATATAAAGGTCATAATTTTAATAAGAAAGTATCTCACCGTTTTACAATAAAAATCAATAAGTAAAAATATAAACATCGTTGTAATTACATCATTATTTATCAACTAATTATCTTAATTGTAACGAAAAGCAATTACTACAATTAAAACGATATTATAATTACTACATTATTTATCATGTAATATTTTACTATAATGTATCAACAAATTAAATAATTTATCAACAAATACATACCTTATCAACCGCATTCGAACCGCTCTTGTACCAATTTTTCGCTTGCCTTAATGCACAATGCCACTCAAAGAGTTCAACCTTCAAAATTTTCCACCTTCCCTGCAAAGATTGGGCTGATCGGCTCTTGGGCCAATTTGGGTCAAAGTGTCGCTTCACGCGCCTCCATAAGTCATTTTTTTTCTGATTTGTGCCCACAGCGCGCCGGACATTGGCTTACAGCTTTCCAAGACTTGCACAATTGAACATCTTCCTCATCCGTCCATCTCCTTTTCTCTTCGGTATTATTATCTTAACTTTGATCTCCCACGTGTCCGGCCACTGGACGTGTGTTTCCCCTCTGTTCGGCCATATTGGATAATGAAAATTTTGGATGATGAGAGCTATATGAAAAAGAGGAAGGTGTAACTATGAACTCTAATTTTTTGGGTGTGAGATGTAAAGAAAATGCTAGGTATTTATAGAGAAATTTTTAGAATTTTTTACAATTTTTTTTCCTTACCGTTTCTTAACGTTACAACCCTATACATAGCTATTAATTCCATTACCGTCAAATCCACCCGTTTAATTGAAAACAACGGCCCAGATCAAAGGACCGTTGCTTTCAAATTTGGTGATATTCAACGGCTACATTCCACGCGTCAAGTTGATGCGTCCCACTTCTTGTCGCTAGGCGACAAACACATGCTTTCCACGCGGTCAGCAAATGCGGCGCTCCTTGATTCGTGCGTGCCCACAACGCGTCATCTCCTCCGCGTCTCTCTCTGCTTGTCTGACGCTGACGTCAGCCACGTTGCTTCTGGCCCGAGCTGGCAGCTGGGCAACATGGGTCGAACAATTAGTCACGAGCTTGCCTTTTATTTTGGCTAGGGTCATCAAAAGCCAAAACTTGGCTGGACAATCTTGGGCCGGTGGAGGACAGTTTTTGCAATTGCCCGGTCACCACATCATCAATCCCTGCTGGTGCTCGGTCAAAACGAGACCGGTGGACTTGCTCTTAGGGTTGGATGGATCAGAAATGGGAGGCCCACCTATGGGTGCTGCGTGACATGTGCATGACATCAGCAACTGCTGGTTGCTGACGTCATCTAGCCGTTGGTTTTTTTTTTTTTTTTTTTTTTACACATATAGCCGTTGGGATTTAAAAAAAAAAAAATTACACCATAAGTACATATCACCTCAACCTTCTTTATTCCATTTCAAAATTAGCTTTATTCCATTTCGAAATCAACTACAGATATTTTTGATTATCTTAAAAAAAAAAAACATCCGGAAAAATATTTTTTATCATAAAAATGATTTCAATTACTATAGTAAAAATCTGATAAAAAAATAAGAACATTATATATATATATATATATATATATATATATATATATATATATATATATATATATATATCCACAATGTTAAAATATATTTTAGGGCTATAATTTAGCCTTGATGGGTTGGAGATGGTTGATGTCACATCGATGAACAGTATAAAATTTAAGGCTAAAATTTAGCCCCAGGGCTATTTTTAGCCCTGCCGGTTGGAGATGGCCTAAAGGGCTACTTTGAAGACTAAATTTGCCCCTCTTTTTAGCCTTTTGGCCCTCAATTTTAACACTTTGGCCCTAAGTTGTTTGGGTTGGAGACCAAAAGGGCTAAAAAAAATAGGCTTTTAGCCCTTGATGTAGTTGGGTTGGAGATGGCCTAAGGAGGCTACTCCGAGCTAGTTAGCTCGACTCTCTAGGGTTAGTGATTGACCTTTACAAGCTAACAACCGGCATGGTATCTTTGTAATTCGTATTTGTCCTTGTGCATTAGTCAAGTAGGCCTACTCGATCTCTCTTTGACTCTTTGTGATTTTAGCACTCTACTATCTCATATATTCTATTAATTGTAGTTCAAATAAAAATGTACTGCAAATAAACAGTCACTCTACAATAATTCATAATAGAGTGAAGTCAAGATGTGAAGAGTTTTTCTACACTTGGTCTAGGGTTTGCAAATTTTCTTCTTGTTCGGCGGCACTCATGGGCGGCGGTGGCTTGCCTCGCCGGCTAGAGGCTGCTGCCGGAAGGGAATTGAAATACTAGAGGCTTGAGAGCTGGTTGGAGAGGGGTTTTGACTCGGGCTTTGGATGGGATGGATTTGGCGACAAGCAGCAGACGTGGGTCGGCGGGCTCGGTGGGCGGCGATGCAACTCCATGATCGGGGACTTGCTGGTGGGGCGGGATTGTGGTGGCGGCGTGCTGGATCGGACTGGTTTCGGCGTGGCTCGATCGGGTTTCGCCGTCGTTTGAGGCAGCAAGGTCTGGAGGTGAATTGAGGTGGCGAGATCTGGCGTTAGGTGGCAGAGGCAAGGACTGGCGTCTGTTTCGCGGCGGCGGCGTCTGGCGTCGGTTGCGGTGATCGACCAGTGAGGCTGCAGATGGTCTGTGGGCTTGGGTCAAGCCATTCTTTGTTTGGGCATGAGCTGGGCTTCTTTCTTAAGGCTGTTGAGCTGCTATTTTGGGTTGTAGTTTGTCTTTTTCAATAATTCCCTTTGTTTAGGGAACTCTATTTCCTTTGTTTTTAGGTTACTATAAGTTTTATCTTTAGGCTTGCTTATTTACTATGTCATTTCATAGTTTGCAGGTTCGCTTAAATAAGTGAGCATGGGTACCGTCAAATGATCGGATCTAATCTATGTATCGCTGTGGTTTTCCATAAACTCTTTATCTACCCAGAGATGGTAGAGGGAGGATATGTAATGGTCCTTTCTGGCCTGAGTATTAATATATATCGACATGATATTCTTAAAAAAAAAATAGTAATAAATAAAAATGTACTGCAATTGGTACAGCGGAGTACTTCCCTACCAAATTTGGCTTCGATGTTCAAACACAGACACAAAAATAAAAAATAAATTAAAATTTGGGTAAATAAAAGTAAGACCAATACCATTATATTGCAGGCTCTCTTTTGGGTAAATAAAATTAAAATTTTTTCTCTCTTTTGTAGGTTTGGGCTGGTGATATTTAATGCAGGCTCAGGACCCAGCTGTTCTGAACCCCCCAATTATATCTCATGTGCAATAAAAGCCCATTAATTACCCCACCGATGTTGCTAAACCCTATATAATGTTGTCACTCTTAAAAGTAGGAAACTACTACACTCAAGTTTTAGGCACAACGCACAACTCACTTTCCCAATTTTCCTTTCTCATTTCTCTACACCATGGTTTTAGCCAAGGAAGATAACTTGGTCTACGGCTTCAGGCTTTCCTCGGTTGGGGCGGGGAAGATTACGGAGCCAGATACGGTTCATGAACCAAGTGGCATAGACTTGGCTATGAAGCTCCACTACCTAAGAGGAGTCTACTTCTTCAGTAGTGAGGCAGCCGAAGGGATAAGCGTCTTGAAAATAAAGGAAGTCATGTTCGACTGGTTGTGTGCACACTTCCGGGAAATGGGCCGGTTCCGGAGGTCCGAATCCTCCGGACGGCCGTATGTTAAGTGTAACGACTGTGGGGCGAGGTTCATTGAGGCTCAGTCTGATAAGACCCTTGAAGAATGGTTAGGGATGGACTGGTCTCTCCACAAGCTACTTGTTTCTAACCAAATCATTGGCCCTGAGCTGTTCTTCTCTCCTCCTGTTCTCTTCCAGGTACTTACGTTTTATGTTTAAGAGCACAGAAGAAACAGAGATGTTCTTACAAAGTTACCTATTTAATGGGAAACCAACTCGAGTTGTTTACTTGTTTTTGCTATTTCTAACCATTTAAAAGCCAAAACAAGGCCTGTATCACAAAATCTGGGTAATTAGCTTTTCAGAGGAATGTTTTCACCTTTTGCGTAAAATGAAATTAGGATGGACCAAAAGTACTCCAAAGTCCAAATTCACCAACCTTAATGGCAGTTTCATTAATATTGAGCTCATGAAATGCACATGACGTGAACGCTAGCCTTGGCTCTCGGAAACACTGATAAAGTATTGGACTATTGGGGTATTCCTTAACTGAATTTGAATAGGTATCTGTCGTTTGTGCTGCTAAGAACATTTTTAGCACTCTCTATTTTTACTTCTTAGCTATTTTAGAAAGTATGTTTAGCTTTTTGTATATTTTAACTGCTGCACCAGACTCTTAAATGGCTCTCTATTATAATTTTTCACTATCTCTCGCTCTTTATAATTTAAAACATTCCTATTGAATTATTTTATATAATTTATAAATATATTTAAACTATTTAATGTTCATTTAAAAAATAATATAAATTCAAAATTAGCTATAATAGAAAGCACTGATGCAAACGTATTTCTAAAATGACTAGCCAAAATGACTTTTTAGCTACTTTGGCTAAAATTTAACTCAAAAAGGGCTAGTATTGCTAAAGATGCTCTAAACTCTCTAGTTTAATCATCTGATAAAAAAGAAGTGAGAATAAATAATATATAATTTATTTATATTTGGTATTTTGGTGTTATGACGTATGACGTATCATTGATCTGGAGAATTCGATTTAGACCTTGATCTAGACAAAGTAATATATAATTTGTAAGGGAGTCCTTTTAATGAAAACCACTAAAATGATAACTAGTTAAAAACTTTTAAATCAACGGTTTGGGATACCCACTTTTTAATCTACGGTAGATGACTTTTTAATCAACGGTAATGCTACTAACATTGTCATCTGGTGAATTGATATACAAAATAGTTTTGTTTGCTCTCAAGTGTAATTTGATCAATTACTCGATCCACAAAATAAAACAGTCGCATCATCTGGTGAAAATTTTATAAACCTATCCCCATTTTATGTTCATTAACTTGAGTTGATCAAATGTTGTTGTGTAGTGGACCCGTTTTAAGTGCGGAGGAGTGTCAGTAGGGCTTAGCTGGGCCCATGTTCTGGGAGATGCAATAGCTGCTTCAGAGTACTTCTTCAATGGCTTGAGTCGAACCATGGCTGGTAAGGAGCTTCCTAGGCTACCTTACTCGGAAACATCCAAAACAAATATTCAGAAACGTGAAGGGTCTTCACCACTAGCCCTAAAACAAGTAGAATCGGTTGGTGACCACTGGATCACACCCAATAACCACAAGATGGAAACATTCTCGTTCCCCATCACTCCCACCCAGCTAAACAGCTTGGAGCTCAAGTTACTGGGTCAGAATCCAAACCCAGCTGAAGAAATCCCAACTTTCGAGCTCATTTGTGGCGTAATTTGGCAATGTGTAGCCAAAGTGAGAGAAGGGTCGGAGCCGAAATTGGTGACAATCTGCAGAAATGGTACTAAACGTGCGGCTGGGAAATATGGCAATTGTCAGATAATAAGCACAGTCGAGGCTGCAGATGTTGCGGATGTGGATCCGAAAAGTTTAGCAGCAATGCTGGCGAAGCGTGACGAGAGTGACGAGCAATCCCTCATCGGAGAAGTGGTGGACAGAGATAATGGAGTGTCGGATTATATTGTGTACGGGGCGAACTTGACATTTGTGAACTGGGAAGATGCAGATTTCTATGGGTTTGAAGCTGATGGACATAAGCCAGTTTGTGTGAATTACAGCATACAAGGTGTCGGTGATGAAGGAGCTATTTTGGTTCTGCCAGGGCCAAATGGTGAAGGAAGAGTGGTGAATGTTATTCTGCCAGAAAAAGAAGTTTTGGGGTTGAAAGCTGAGTTGAGAAAGAGTGATCTTATGGTTGAGATCAATTAGGGTTTGGTGTGCGTGCTTGGTATTTTAATGTTATGTGTGATGTCATTCCAGGTTAATAAGGCCTGTATAATTATATGTTAATGATAGTGATAATAATGTTAAGCTATTTTGTTTCTATTATTGCAATCGATAGTCGCTGGTGTCCTGGTTGATTATTCACATAAACATAAATTTCTAGGATTTTTTTTTTTTTGTTTGGTGAGAGATAAATTCATAGGCTATGACAATTCTTAGGCAAGATGGTCACGAAATTCAAACTTAAATTCTTGGTTGATATAATCGCATGCTAGGGTGTGACTTAAAGTTGTGAAATGGTTCTTTTGTGTTCATGAGTATATTATGATATAGTCTCATTTTTAATGAAATATCATATTTTATTTTATTAAAAGTGAAAATTACAGATAATGACTCGCTCAGTAAGAAAAGAACAAAAAGAATTAGATGCGATCGATGGTGACAAGATTCGCCCCAAATTTCATCAAGTGGTCATGCAGGGCCCACTTTAGGAGAAATTTGACTGAAAATTTGGCAGAATTTTCCCTAAAAATGGATTACCCAAACTTGCAAACAAACTAAACCCTTTTAATAGGATAATTTCAACCTCAACTTCTAAAGCATACCTGCTTCCCATAATTATAACCATACAACACTTAAATCTTGACCGAAATACATTATTAGCCTAATAATGAAATTCCGAGAAGTCTATTTAACAATCGGGAGTTGATAAATGCATCGTACATCCTCCGTAACTCTCACCAAACAAACACTATGATCATCTCTACAATAGCACTCAATAATAGTGTTCGATAGGCGGCCACATGAAGATACTAAATTGCATTACTTATAGTACCTATCGATGATCATTAGGTGATCGACATAAATTTACACACAATCATCAATCATAAATATCTCAAATCACAACATACATATACCATACATAACTCAAATCAACAATCATAATGACCGCTTGTCCATCCATTATGTCCTGGTGCCACTACAACAGCATCGGCCAACAATCCATCCCTTCTATCCTGGTGTCACAACAACAATATCAACCACCAGTTCACCCACTCTCTCCTAGTGCTTCATCTCCAACTATGACTACTAGTACGTACTCTTTCTTCTGGTGCCACAAATTGAAACCACTAGTTCATCCCCTCTTCCTAGTGTCTCCAACAACATATCACATCCAATCAAAATAATAATTGAAATGACAACACAAAATAACTCGATCAATGATCATAACATTCATAATCTGACAACCTATAATCATAACCAAAATTCAATCCCAAGCATATATACCAAATCACTGTAAAGTTCAAATCCAAGGTATTCGATGAAAACCATACATTACAAATAAACACAAATATGAAATATTAATCAAAAATCAAAAATCAATTATGAAATCACATCCAAAGAAAACGCAAACCATAATCAACATTCAAATCTGACACTCTCATTAGAATATGATAATGGTTAGCTAACTACGAATTCAAATGAACGCCGAAACCCAAATTTAATAATGGGTTAAATACTGCTTACTCCCTATACTTATAGGGTTTCATCGTTTCAGTCCCTGACATTTGAATTTCACCTAGTTAAAAGTCCATGAACTCTCAATTTCCTCCCAATTGGTCCCTACCGTCAAGCATCCGTCAAAAACTCCGTTATCTTCTCCTAAAAAGTCTATTATACCCTCATTTACTTCAAAAAAAATATTTCTCTTCCTCTCTTTTTTTATTTTATTTTATTTTCTTTTTACCTCTTCTTCTTCCGGCTCTTTCGCCTCCTTCTGTTCATCTCCTCATCAAGATGGTTCCAATCCACAGACCTTCAAGAGGTAAAATGAAAAAAAGAAATAAAACAGAGAAAAAAAGAAATAAAACAGAGAAAAAATAAATTAAAAAAAAAAGTAAGTGAGGGCATAATAGACATTTTCGGCAACTTTAACAGAAAATTTTGACGGCAGGGACCAATTAGGAGGAAATTGAGAGTTTAGGGACTTTTTAGGTGAAATTCGAAGGTTAGGGACTAAAACGATGAAACCCTATAAGTATAGGGAGTAAACAGTATTTAATCCTTTAATAATTCATGTAATTCCCAAAAATCTGAAATCACATCGAAATCAGCCTCTATTTCTCAGATTTCGTCAACTCGCTAATTTTAACAACCTAATGAAAAATCACAACAATCTAACAGTCGGATTATCACGAATCGAAACCCAAGTATCCTAAAACTACTGCAATCTGATCACTCACCAAAAGTTTACCAATCACTACAAACATCATCTGAACTTGTTTGTAAGGTTAAGCTCTACCTAATGAACTAAAACACAAGGCCAGAAATGTTGGCACGGGCCCCCACGCGCCACTTCCTCAACCCCAAATCAGGAGTTGATACCTATGCCAAAATGTTCATAACAACGAGCCCAACAACTTTTTCAACTACACCTAAACCGAATTTCAAATGAGGGGTTCAAAATTTAAGTCAAACATTTCGGTACCCGAAAGTTTCCATAGTTCAGTTCTCCTTCCTCCGGCTAAATTGATGAGTGAGACTTGTATGGGCGGAATGAGGATGCTGAGAGCTACAAAACCCATGTAGCAACGCCACCAGAAACGATCGGAGCACGATGGGAGAACCAGGTCGAGTGGACGGATCCGTAGCGGAACAAGACTGCTTTTATCCCCCTTCTTGGATTCAAATTGATGAAATCCATAGACAAGGATCTAATCAGCATGCAAAGCAGTTCCTTTCACAACCAATGGCGAGAGCTTAGGTGGCCAGAAGACGGCGGAAAAGCCGGGTCACGTCTCGGGTAGTGATGCAGGTTGGGTCAACCTGAGTCGCAGTCTATTTGTGTATAGCCTAAGGGAGAGAAGGGGGTTTGTCCCAAAATGCTAGGGTTAGCCCTTTTTATACACACGATAGGGAAATGTTGATAATACCCCTATATAAGTCTCTGAAAAACTCCAACGAAATCATTAACCTTCTGTAAAGGGTATTTAATTTACTCATACAAACTTCGTTTTTAACATGTTGCATGTCCACGGACTCAGTTTAACATGCAATACATCTTTCTTGAAGCAAGTTTTCTAAAAAAATGAACTAAACAAAAAGTCAATTTTATAACTCCTTCTAATTTTCGAGATAAAAATAAAAAGTAAATATTTCAATCATTTACTGACAAATGACAATAAACTAATAAATTTAAGTATAAAGCTCAAGTGCTCAACAAACAGTGATAGCACACATAATGACATAATGCAAACAATATCCCCTTGAACTAGTGTACACATTGACAACAAGAAAACATCCGGGTAATAAATTGGGGGGAAGTCTAAGGTGTGTTGATGTTTGTCATACATCAACTTTTTAATAAATATATATTAAATTAAATTAGTTAGTGAAACCTGTTGTACCGGTCAACAGGTTATCCACTTATAATTTGACATGTGTACTAAAAAAAAAAAAATTACCATACTAAGTACTCATTTATTGTTTTATATATAAATTGTTCAAAAACTTGTAATGAAGATCGTAAATGTAGTAATTACTCTGATTACAACTATAATTATCACTAAATACGTCCAATGTGGTTGTTTGTTGTAAAATGTCTCATCGATGATATAATTTACAAAAGAAAGGACTCTAGTTACAAAAAGAACAACTGGATTACAAGAATAAGGACTTGAAAAGTTTTAGGTCTAATATGATTATTTACCATATAAACGAAACATTTGTTGTAGCAGTGGTAAAATGATCGTTTTTTTTTGTAAATAGAATTGCATTTCAAGTAATTATCATAAAAACAACCATAATTACAACGCTATACTTCAATTGTTGTAATTTATAGTAAAATGCATTGTCAAACGAGTAATTATCTCATGGATGATGAGATTTACACAAGAGAAGTATTAAATTACAAAATATAGAACTTTAATACACAATTAAGGACTCGTGCCTCATTTACAACATATACATAAAGTTTTACCACTTTGACAACAATTCGTTGTCACATTAGTAAAATGGGTTTCAGACTTGTAATATAAAAAATTACCACAAATAAGAGCTTGATTACTACTTCTACAACAATTCGTTGTCTCATCAGTCAAATGGTTCTCAAACTTGTAATATTAAAGAATTACCATAAATACAACCTTAGTTACTACTTTGGACCTCAATTGTCGTAAAATCAGGAAAAAATATCGTTAAATAAGTAAATAACTCATAAAGGACAATAGTTACAAGATAGACAACCTTATTACACTATAAAGGACTCACCGCAAATTTACTTAAATATATGAAGTTTTACTATTATAGCAACACACTCGTTGTTTTATTAGTAAAGTGGTTCTGAAAACTTGTAATAATGAAGTGTTAACACTTATTATGACTAAATTACCACTTTTTACCACAATTCATTGTTTTATTGGTAAAACGGTTCTCAAACTTGTTATAGTGAAATATTAACACTAATTACAACTTGACTACCACTTTTTACAATAAGTCGGGTTGGAATATCGAACATGGTTATTCAAGTTTTTTTTTTTTTTTTTTTCGAGAGAACTGAGGATTGGGGTTCTCTATTTGCCTTTATCTTCCAGCGTCCTTCTTCCTTCTTCCTTCTTGGTCCATTGTTGAAATTGTAGCGTCTCAGATCCATAGCTACCTGAACATCGCTCCTCTATCACTTCTCCGCTGCAATTCTCTCCATCCTTAGTTTCTCTTGTCTTTGAATTTACATAAATCTAATCGAAGAAGCCCCAAAACCCCTAAATCAGAATTCCCAAACCCTAAAATTTTCAGTCTCTCTTACACTACAGGAAAATGGATCATTCACGACGCAAGATTTACTGCGTGCATCAAATGCGCGCCGTGAATAAGTATCAGTTACGACATATATTAGATGCACACCGTAAATCTTGCAATTTTTTGAAGAAAATTACGGCGTGTTTGCAAAGAACGCCGTAAAATCATACTTTTATTGAAATTTACGACGTTTTTCCACTGCACGTTGTGATGTCAGCGTATAAAAAATTGTTCCATTTATAAAAATTAGCCCGTTAAAAAAAGCCACCCATTTAACACAGGCCTCGTCTCTCTCTCCCTCTACATTGCTTCCTACCTCGTCTCTCAAAACGCAGTGACCTCCTCCGATCTCCTGCTCTCCCATTGCTCCGGCCTCCTCCGCTCTCCGATTGCTCCGGCGTCCTCCGACCTCCTCCTCCTCCGCGGTACTTTCTTCTCTCTCATCCGCTCTCCCATTGCATGTGATTGTTGCTGAAATTTTCTGTGATTGTTAGCTTCGAAGCTTTGATTTTACATACTCGGTGTTCGATTCTGGTTTTCTACAAGTAATTGCAGTTGATCCTTGAAGTTTTTGTTATCGTTATTTCGTCGAACACTTGGTGTGCATTTCTGATTTTGATTTTGATTTTGTTCATCGAGTGTAAGGGTTTACTTCTTCTATGCATTTCTGGATTTTTTTTTTTTTGATTTTGTGTGATCGATGGTTTGCTGAGATCCATCCTCTTCATGTTAGTCGGATCTTACATGGTGAGTCGACAACATATGTACAAGAAGAGAATGTTCAAGTTCCAGAAACGTACAGAATTTTGAAAGATGCATACTTTCAAGATGATGTTGTTATGGAACCTGAAAATGAAAGGAATGAGGCTGACTTTAGAGATATATTAGAGGAGGCAGAACTACCATTATATTCAGGGTCTGATTTTACTAAGATGTCTTCCACAGTTTCCTTGTTTAAGTATAAGGCTCGACACAGTTTATCTGATAATGCTTTTGATGACCTCCTCCAATTGGTTAGGGGCTTACTACCAAGAGAGAACATTCTTCCAAATTCCTTGTATTCAACTAAAAAACTCTTGAAAGCATTCGATCTAGGTTACCAGAAGATACATGCTTGTGTAAGGGATTGTGTATTGTTTAGAAAAGAACTAGAGCATGTGGAGACCTGTCCAAAATGTGGTTCATCGAGGTGGAAGGTTCATAAGCACAACAAAAAAGTTTGTAAAGGAGTTCCGGCAAAGGTGTTGAGGTATTTTCCAATCATACCCAGGTTTAGAAGGATGTTTAAGTCAACGGAGATGGCCAAACTAATACCTGGCACTATAATCACAGAAGTCAAGATGGTAAGATGCGCCACCTTGTTGATTCTCCGGCATGGAAAAACATTGACAATAAGTGGCCTAACTTTGCATCAGAACCTAGAAATCTGAGACTTGGACTATCATCGGATGGATTCAATCCTTTTGGTGATTTTAGTTCTAGGTATAGTTGTTGGCCGGTGATATTGATGACATACAATCTTCCCCCATCTTTATGTATGTCTAAGGAAAATATGATGTTAACATTGCTGATCCCAGGGCCAAAGCAACCTGGAAATGATATTGATGTTTATTTGCAGCCACTTATTGAAGATTTGAAGGAGTTATGGGTAGGGGTAAGTGTGTATGATGCGTGGAGAGATAACACATTCAGTTTGAAGGCAGTTTTAATGTGGACTATCAATGACTTCCCTGCTTATGGGAATTTATCGGGTTATTCCACAAAAGGCAGAAAAGCTTGCCCTGTTTGTGGTGTCCAAACCTGCTCACAATGGCTAGAAAATGGAAAAAAAACATGCTTACATGGGTCATAAAAGGTGGCTTCCTGAAGATCATCCTTTTCGATTTAAAGCTTCTTCAAGGATTTTGTAAATGATTGGGGAAAAGAAAAAAAACAGAAAGATGGGGAGGATGGCAAAAGAAAGAGAAAAAGACAGAGGGCTGAAGATAAGACTAATGATTTAGAGGATGATGATGGTGAGAATCCTTTTAAGCTTACAAAACGTTGGAAGAAGAGATCAATCTTTTTTGATCTGCCATATTGGGAGGTACGCGTACGTTAAGAGGAAACTAGCAGTGCTCAGCATTCTGCCATTGAGATTGCACAAAGTAAAAAAGTAAATGCCACTGCAGAGAGCAAGAAAAGAAAAGAAAAAGATCGTAGAGTTGGAGGTTCTGAACAAGAAGGAAGCAAACATAGCAAGCAGAAGACACATGCAAGTATTCAGTCAACAGCCAAAGAAAAGGAAGGTGGGAGTGAAGTAAAGATGAAGAAATTACACTTGTTAAGTTGGTTAGATAAAGAGGAAAATATTGTTGCAGCTGCAGACCTTCACTCAGAGGATCCAAACGAGAAAGTACATTGTGTTCCTCTTGGTCTTGGTTGTTGGAAAGTTTGGGTGCGTGAAGTCTCTCATGACATACCTTTGTTTCGGCCAACCCAAGAGTTCACTACGCGTGTTGCAGCTAAAGGAAGCACAGTGGCTTGGCCCATCAACTTCATCAAGCTACTTTAATATGTGCTATTTGAGGTAAACTTTTAGACTTTGATTGCATTATAATTGGGTTAGTCACTTGAGTTGTTGGAGACTCAGATGCATCTTGCTTGCTTTTCAAACTTAAAACTATGAAAGTCTCAGATCACCTTATAATTGATTGTTGTAAGCCACTACCTAGTTGAATAGATGTCTAAATATTCTTTTGTTTGGCCAGCATTCTTTTTTCTATTTGTATACTTCTATGAAGTGTAAGTTATATGATTGTTTTCTCCTTGCAGGTAAGCAATGGAGGCGAAAGCAAATCAAGAACATTACCGATAAGATGAGTGATCATTTCAAAAACAAAGTGTCAGATCATTAAGGTACCTCCTGGTGGTAGATAAAGATGCGAACAACCACAGCCCACATATCAGATGTGAGAATAGAGAGATTGAACAATGTGGCTCCACTCATCTGAAACAAAAGACCCATAAGAAATATAACAATGAGCAGTTCAGAAAATTGCTTCACTTGCTGAATTTCTAGTTAGCTCTGCAAGTCATAATTCTGACATGAAGCAATGAATTCTACTGAGACTTGATCAGAAGGAAATTGACCTGAACAGAGAAGAAAAAGAGATCTTCATCTCATATATTATGTAATGCAGTAACTAAAGTTTCTACAAGTTCCTCTTTCCTCCAGACTATATGAAATAAAAGCAATATGTACGAAAATATTACCCATCTCTAACAATTAATATAATTTCAAAACTCAGTTCAGTTTTTTACTGCAAGTCTAGATGGGTCCCTGCTTGCAAAAGATAATTATTTCGAAATGTTAAACAACCACCACATAAAGTGATTAAGTGTTGATTAACATCTTGGTGAACTAAAGTTCATGCTTGCTCCTGCTTGATCCTAACAGGACTCCCATATCAAGGATATATCAATCTCACGTTCCAAGCAGGATAAACAATGGCCAAAGAAATGATATTCATTCTTCAAACCCTCTAGTCCCGAGCTTATGCAACTATACGACTACCTTGATGTTTCAACTCAAATTCTCAACACATGTGCTCAAGTTTTTTAAACAATGGACAAAAGAAATGTGATTATGATTTTCTCTCCAAGAATCTTAGTCCTAAGCTTATGCGAATAGCCAACTACCTTGATGTTTGAACTCATGTAAGGAAAGTTGTCTTAAACACCCAAAAAAAACAAGTCCATTGCTCCAATATCTGGATTGGTAACAGCTTCTCAACATGTTTGACAAGACCATACATGATTTCAACATCGACTGTGACAAACTATTTTTCTGATTAGATTAACAGATAGAAACAGTGAATAACTAAGTTTGTCTCACGTTATTTCTTGTATTTCCCATCAGTAATTAAAGGGGAATGCTGTAGACATTCAAAACAGGATATTGGACAATGGACTATCTTTTCAAAACTGAAGTTGTGCAGTAGATCTGAAGTTACATAGAGAATTCCATCAATATAGAAATAGAAAGAAGGAGGACTATGAACTATCTTTTCAGAATTGTTATTGCACATCATCATCCAATTCAAATCACACAAAATATCAATCCCTGAACCACGTCATCCAATTTATATGAAACAGAAAGGAGAGGACAATCTGTTCTATTTCTATACCTGGTTGTGGTGTTTACTTGAAACAGAAAGGAGAGGACAGCTACACAGGCTAACGGGACAATTCTCGTTTTGTACGTACAAGAACAAAACTGGACTGAGTTTCTTCCTCTTTTCTTCGTCTTCTCTTCTCTTTTTCAATGTAGGGTTTTCTAAATTTTTTTTTTTGATATGTAATTGGGAATATTAAAAAAAAAAAAAAGTAGATACAGGTTACCACTATTGAATATTCCAGACCGTCAGATATATTCAACTTTTAATTAAATCCAACGGTCTAAAATATTCAAAAAACTTGATGTATGACATACGTCAACATATACTAGAATTTTCCATAAATTGGTTAGTCTCAAGAAAATATTTTTTTTAATCTCTGTGAACCAATCATGTTAAGGGGACAGAATTGAGATAGAATAATGGAGACAGTTGATTTTATCCCCTAAAATACAAACCCTTGGACAACATAATAATTAATAAGAGACTCCCCGTGAGAAAAGCTTAAGGTTGACTCAACTCGGCTCTTCAAATGATCCCACCGTTCTTTGGCCTTAAGCCATAGCAAATGTGGGAGCCATCGTATCGATGCAAGTCGTTGATCTCAAGGGGGAAACGAACTACCCAAAACTCAAAACCTTTTTGGTGGAGGCAGGAGGCAGCTCTTGGTTTCTTGGTCCGAGTATAGTTTATTACCAATTTCCCAACAAACCCTTTCCCTCCTTCTAACAGTCAACCAAAGCCAAATTTAATTGAAATTACATGAGTCACCCACCAGCCACCTGCTGGGATCTGCATCTGCATGCCTTCAGTTTCTCCATTATTATTTCACAGCTTGAAAGCTCATTTTGTGGTTCAACCAAAAAGCTCCAAAACCCAAATGGGTGATGGTGACCAGGATTATAAAATACCCTCAGATCTTGGTGGGTGAGGTCCATGCATGTTTTGGCATTGTTAGTGATATTAAAAGATAATGCGTTCATTTGTGTTTAATATTGTTGATGAGTTGTAACCAAAAAAAAAATATTGTTGATGAGTCATTGATGGGATGACTTTAGATAGTAACAAAGATGGAAATTGATTTGCAAACAAAACTGTGTCTCACAATGGAGCTTGATTTGGACTTGAATTTACTATGTACTCGGCTCTATCCAGTATCCACCTAGATTATCTGTGCTCACATTGGTGGCATTAAGCAAAATGCCGACAATCAACTCTGAACCTCATCTTTCAGAAATTCATTGATTTTTTTTTTTTTTTAAATCGTTGTTCTCCTACAAAATAAATTTTGTTTTCATATTTAACTATTAAAACGTTACAATTTACTCTCTCGATGAAAACGTTACAATTTATATTCTCAATGAAGACGTTACAATTTATTCTCTCAATAAAGACGTTACAATTTACTCTATCCAAGAAGACGTTACAATTTAAATGAATAACTGCCCAAGAGAAACTTCCATATCCTAAGACGTTATAATTTATCTCTTTAAAGACGTTACAATTTACTCCTTCCGAGGTAAAGACAGGAAGGTCAGCTGACCTCTTCGACCCTAAATAGTAACACCCATGTTTACAATAAAGAATTTACCGAAGAGAAACTTTCACCCTAAGATAGGAAAATCAAGTTGAATTGAGGGGTCCTTTCAGCATTATCAACCATAGCTATGCTACGCTAGTAGTTTTCCATATAATACGCAAATAATATATGTATTGATGTATTTTTTCATACTTCTGAATCCAAAAGTATAAATAATTTTTTTTTACGTATTTTTACATAATTTATAATGACTATAAATTTAAAATTTTAAAATTAATTAATTAGTTAAAAATACTTTATCAAACTCTTCAACAAATTATTTGATGGATTTGTCCGAATAATTATCCTATACTATACGGGAAATATATATTTTACTAACTATGGTTGTGTCAGATTGGAGAAACTTGAAAAACCTAACTTCAATTGAAAGTTCCAAACCAAACATAAATCCACAAAGAATTTCAATTTCGGCTTGGTAGGTTGTGCAACTTGGTCAAAACAAACCCCATCCTTATGTATACAAATCTCGTACTACTTGCACTACTAAATATCAGGACAGCCTGGTCTTCCAATACTTCGAAAGTTAAGTCTTCTAAGAGCTCAATTGGGCGGAACTACGATTTATCACTTAAAGGGGTCGAACTTGGTAAGGGGGGATTAGATTCAGAATTTTCAATCATTTTCTTATAATTAACAATTTTTCAACTGTAGTCATATTAGTAGATGATTTTGTCATTTACTAAATCTTTTTATTTTTTTCATCTACAAATTTATTAAAATTTTGTTCAACATGCATAAGAACACCGAACCAATACTCAAACAAAACATACTCAAATGAAATTGAGCAATAACGTTTGCTCAAGTAACAGAGAGAAAATGGGTTATGACTAGGTGGAAATAAGTATCTGGCAAAACTTTATGTACACTACATGGTACATACCTTGCCTATAGTTATGGTTGTCAAGAGCAGAAAAACAACTCTACATTTTTCTATTCGAACATCCATCTGGTTCAGCATATTATTAGTACTTTCTATGCTTGGCAGTGGCAATGGTAACTAGATGGCAGCTTTAGTTTCCTCTCTAAAACCAACCATAACTAAGAAGCTAGGGAAGATATGTTCACATAACTATAAACATCAGACATAACAGAGAACCTATTTATACTTCATCAGACAGTCCCTCTTTTTGCCGACGCATTCTAGCTCCCCATGACATATTTTGTCGATCATCCTTGTATGAGCTTCTTCTCTTCAGCTCAGATAGCTGGCTTTGCCAGCGATTCTTCCAGTCACCTTTTGCTTCCATTCCCTGAAAGTATGACCAATTCCAATTAAAACTTGATCCAAAGAATGAAATCCCACGAAGCCAGAATTAATCCAACACATATTTTCAATAAAGGAGTTGGTTAAACAAATCTTAGAGTCCATACTGAGACAAAGCTCCATTCCTGATGGTTTTGGCAACATTGACCTCACATAACATATAACTACTGGTACATTCATTTGAATTTTCAATCAAAACACCCTTATTTGGCTCAAGTTGACCGAATATATAAATCATCTACAGAAGTTGGCTGCTGTTTGACCAACTGACCAAGTCCAGTGAATTCTTCATATCTTTCTATTTTCCCCCATACAAGTCAATACCCTGTTTCTTTATCTATAAAATTCATTCTTCATTCTTCTGCAACCCAATTCAGCACAGAAACATAAAAAAGAACAAAAAAAAAAAAAAATTATCTTTTAAAAACCCACTTCATTAAGAATAAGAAAGAAAAAAAAAAAAAACTATTACATACCCAGAATGAAACAGACCCAAAAAAAAAGAAACTGATATAAAAAATAAAAGAAAATGTTCCGCTCAAAAACTACAGAAATTTCGAAAATTGAAAACCAAAACTGAAAACCCCAGATAAATTCTAAAATCAAATACAATAATAATAAATAAATAAAAGATCCAATTACCTCATCATATTGGTATCTTCTAGCAGAGAAGGCAAGGTGAAGACCCCTAGCCATGTCCTGATCATACATAGCCCTCCTCCTCGAATCCGACAACGTCTCATACGCCTCCTGAACCCGAATAAACTTCTCCGTATACTCCTCGACCCGACCCGGCGGCGACACGTCCGGGTGGTACTTCCTTGCCAGCTGCTTGTACGCCTGCTTGATCTCCGTTATGGATCCGGACTCGGGTATCCCCAGCAGCTCATAAAACGACAGCTCCTTCCGCTCCTCCGCCGCCGCCGCCGCAGCATCGTTCATCGTCGCGGCCTTGGCCTTGATCGACCCGAACCGGGTCGCCCGGGACGAGAACAGCGGCAGCGAAGTGGGTTTCGGGTCGGGCGCGGGTCGGGCGGTGGAGATGGTGGTGACGTAGAGGCGGGAATCGGCTCCCGGGATTGTCAAGCCGTAGCTTGGCATCTCTTTTCTATCGATCAATATTGGTTTTGCGGTTAAAATTGGGAAAAAGATGAGGATTTGAAGTTGGGGAAAGGAAAGCAAGAAAAAATTGAGGATGGAGGATTTGGAGAGGAAATATATAAATAAGAGACGAAGATTTTAGAAAGGGACGGATTCAAAATGACGTCTGTGGAGTGGATTTGATCGGGTATTGGGTTACAGAGGAGAGGTGCACTATGTTATGTATAGCTATTGGGTTACAATGGCAAAGGGTCATTTCGTACTTTTCTTTCCTCTCACGTGACAGGTTGGGGTCTTTTTCAATTTCTTCTTTTTCTAATTTTGGGATGATTAATCTATGGACTCATTTATTATTGATATAATTTGGCGGTTTGTTATTTTAGGTTTTACTTTAGTGTTCATGTATTTAAGTCAATTTGCAATCTTAAATTTTCAAATTAGTTAATTTGATGCACCAGGTTTTATGTAGTTAATTTATTGTCCTATGTTAGTCAATTTGCTCCACTAAATTTTTAAAATTAGCTAATTTGCTATTAAAGTTTTATTTCAGTTAATTTGATGTCCTAGATTTTCAAATTTAGCCAATTTACTTACATATGTTTTCAAAATTAATATCTTATCTAAATTTTCAAAATTAGCTAATTTGTTATCTGAACTTTCTGGCAAGATGTGGATAGATTATAGACTAATGATTATAAAAAGGAAAGTAGCTATCTGAACCTTTTTTTTTTTTTTTTTGGGTCTGAAATTACTATCTGAATTTGATTAATTAATTATTAAAGAAGTTTGAAAACTAAGGCAATTAACTATTTTAGAATGTCATCCATCAAGCACTAGATTGAAACATACACTAATTGACAGCTGCATAAATATTTCATATTAATTAGAAACTTAAACTAAAATATCTTGTACGGCAAGCATGATCAGCAAATAATCTTGAAAACGAAGTGAGTTTTAACTTTTAAATGGAACACTAATTGAAACTTGCACAAGTTGTCAACCAAATACCATCATTAATATCATGAAATAATTAGTGACAACCCTTTTGTTCATGAAAAGGCAGGCAAACACTTGCTACTTGTTCTTAGTTTATATGTTTTACAATAGTTAATAGAAATCATTAAAACTAAATTCCAAAAAAGCCAATTCTTCTAAACGACCCATGCCAATTCCATATACAAATCACATGATCAATATGAAATCACTAAAAATTGTTCCTTATAACGTCTTCTGATTATATATATTAGTCTCAGAAGCATGATTTCTTGATAATAATAATAGTATAGTTATATGGAAGGTACGTACCTACATTTCCTTCTTCCTCACCCTCTTCCATTTCTTTTGTTTATGGCTCGTGAAAGGTGCAAAACAAGAGCAATCTTTTTTTTTTTTTTTTACTTCTCTTTTACTTTTTTTAAGAGGATCAAAAGATTTCACTCCTACTCACATGGTAACTCAAACCCAGGACATGGATCCTAGGTAGTGGGTGCTCTAACCACTGAGCTAACACTACTTCGTCAAAACAAGAGCAACCAACATCTCCAACAATAGTTTTGTTAATGCTTGGATCCGTGGGGATCTAATTAACGATAAGTAAAGAGAGAGAGAGAGAGAGAGAGATTGACACGAGATGTATAGTGGTTCACCTCCCGCCTTAGCGGGAGACTACGTCCACTTGAAAGCTTATACTAGTGTGTGTCGAGCCTTGCGGCCTAACATGACTACAAAGTGTGTTGTAATGGAGTGAATGAATTGGATTGGGCTTAAGTGGGAGGAGGCATTCCTTTTATAGGTGAAGGAAGCCATCTCCTTTACATGGTTTTTGATGTGGGACAAGCAAATAACTATTCTAGTGTAGAAATGCCTAGTTGCGGAGGCAACTTGGCAAGGCCCGAAAGGTGGCTTTCCGGTGGCGGATTTGCGACTTCCGGATACCGTAGCGTAGCTTGAACATAGGGCTACAAGATGCAAGTAGCGGTTGGGCCTCACCATGGCTTGTGGGTGTCCCAAAGAGGGTGTTAATTATGCTTGGTGATGTAGCAAACTAGCCTTGCTAGTGCAGGTATGAACAAGTCCCGAAGTCCCCGAGTAAGAGTAGCTTCTTGGTTAGGGAGTTCAAATCATGAAGTCATCAAGCATAAGTAACATCCGAGAGGCGCACGACCCCTACAAGTCCCCGAGCTCCGCAAGCAAGAAGGGACTCGCCGTCCTGCATCACAAAAGACAAAAAAGGTCGTATATGTAGTTACATCGGCGGTGCACTAATGTATGAAGTGCATGAGATAATGGGGCGTCGCCCGGCCGCACGGCGGTAGGTCGTAGACTATAGACTCGTGGAGCCCGGAGGCTAGACCATATGTAGGAAAACGTGAAAAAGTGTGGTGCCCGGAGGCTAGACCACATGTATGAAGCATTGTGAGCCGAGAGCGTACGTAACTAAAGCATGTTGGATAAGCGGAGCGAGTTAGGTGTTCGAGCGAGTTGTGTGTAGGCGCTGTATGAGCGTGCGGGGCGTAGCCCAAGCGAGTCGCGGCCATGCTTTGATACCCAAGCGAGTCGTAACCGTTTCGCAAGCGTTTATCCGAGCATGTTTAATTGAGCTATAAGTGTCACAAGGTTCACAATCAATGTCACATGAAAGTGAATTTAAGCATGTATGTGTGTAGCATGTACTTGTAGGAAAGTTGCTAACTAATAACATGTTGCAGGCATGCTTAAGGGTTAGAGACATGTATAGTCATGGCATCAGCGGTAACTCAAATGGCAAGAGCGCAAGAGATAAGAGGAAGGCACTTATCTGGCGGATGCGGTGTTTCGATGTCGAAGTTGGGCGGAGGCCGGCAGTGGGCGGAGGCCTGGGGTAGGCAGAGCTGTGCCTTGCCGTTGAAGTTGGCCGGCGGTGTCTCAGAGCTCAGCGAGGCTACAGTTGGCGGTGTTGAGGTGACGGCCGGTGCTGGTGCTAGCGGTAGCGTTCCAGAAGAGGCTGGTGGCGGATTGTGATCCCTCTGGCGGAGGACTCGCCGGCGGAAGGATTGGCTGGCGGAAGCTTTGTCTGGCGGAGCGGAGGTTTGGCCAGCGTTGAAGCTCGGCGGAGCAGAGCACCTGCGGAGAGGATGATCGAAGATGGAATGGTGGTGGCCATGGTGAACAGATGATCTCCATGGGTGCCCAGACCAGGTTGGGGATGCTCAGCGGAGATGGAGTTCGGCGGTGAACAGTCCAGCTGAGGAGAAGTTCGGCGGTGAACAGTCCAGCGTTGGCTCCTAGAGGGGCAGCGGAGGCTCGTGTCGGCCTTTTGCTGGCGGGGGTTGGCCAGCGGAGCGGAGCCTTGGCTAACGGAGGATGCTCGGCGGAGCGGAGCTCGATTTGGTCGGCGGAGCCTGTCAGCGGTGCTCTGTCCATGGCCCGCGGAGGCAAGCTAGCGAAGACAGTCTGGCGGAGCGGAGACAGTCCAGCGGAGCGGAGCTGGCTAGCGGGGTCTGGATGAGTTTCCGCTGGAGATTGGCGGTGTCTGCTGGGCGGACTGCCCTTGTGCTTGCCGCTAAAGAGTATAGCGGGGGAATCCGGCGGTGCTAGGTTGCCGCTGATGGTCGGTATCTGGCGTTGTTTTGCTGCTAGCGGTGTTGGCTTGGCCGGGAGCTAGCCGGAAGTTGATTGCTTGACGAGCGCTGGTGGTTGCTCCTAGCAACATGGTGGCTGGCGGAGCTTGTGCTGGCGGTCGATGCTAGCTGTTGCGTTTTGCAGGTCTGTTGGTGATTGGCACTTTGGCGGATGGCTCGCTGGCGGTAGCTCTCGCTGGCGGAGGGGTCGCTGGAGGTAGGGTCGCTAGCGGATGGCGCGCTGGCGGAGCGGAGCTTTGGTCAGCGGTACCTTGGCCAGCGGTGCCCCCCAGCGGTGAAGCTAGAGGTCTGGCGGAGGATGCCAGTAGAGTAGCCATCGGAGGAGAGAGCAGCGGAGAAACCATCGGAGGAGGACAGCGGAGAAGCCAGCGATGATGGCCACTGGTTGGCCAGCGGAAGACTCGCCGGCGGAGGATGCTGGTTAGCAGAGCTCTTAGTCAGCGGTGGTCTTCGCCGGCGGTTAAGCGGAGCTGCTGCGATGCTTGTTGGAGAATGGTGCTCTTGGCGGAGCGTTGCCTTAGCGGTTGCCGGAGCGTTGCCGGTCGAGGCTTGCCTAGCGGAGAGGAGCGTGGTGCTCGGCGGTTGAAGTGCCAGCTAGCGGTGGTGCCTGGTAGAGCAGAGCTGGCTAGCGGAGGGAGCAGCAGTTGGGTCCGGCGGAGCTGCAAAGTAGAGCTGAGGCTCCGAGCTCGAGTTCAGCGGAGATGCTCGGCGGTGACCTGGAGGTTGGCGGAGGATTCCAAAGAGGAGCTGCGGAGCGGCGGTGATGTTGATCAGACCTGTGCAGCGGAGCAGATCGTTATGTTCATACCCTGTTGGGCGTTGACTCTTGAGTTGGGCGTTGACCCGCCATGGTCAGCAGAGATCAAAAGTTGATCAAGCCATGATGGGCGTTGACTGACTCCGCCGGGCGCTGACCAGCCATGGTCGGCGTTGACTTGGCCGCTAAGGATATGTTGAGATGTCTTAACTCAATGGTAAGTGTGACGAAGCCTTTGTGTGACGGCTTCCCACAGACGGCACCAATGTTAATGCTTGGATCCGTGGGGATCTAATTAACGATAAGTAAAGAGAGAGAGAAAGAGAGAGAGAGAGAGATTGACACGAGATGTATAGTGGTTCACCTCCCGCCTTAGCGGGAGACTACGTCCACTTGAAAGCTTATACTAGTGTGTGTCGAGCCTTGCGGCCTAACATGACTACAAAGTGTGTTGTAATGGAGTGAATGAATTGGATTGGGCTTAAGTGGGAGGAGGCATTCCTTTTATAGGTGAAGGAAGCCATCTCCTTTACATGGTTTTCGATGTGGGACAAGCAAATAACTATTCTAGTGTAGAAATGCCTAGTTGCGGAGGCAACTTGGCAAGGCCGGAAAGGTGGCTTCCCGGCGGCGGATTTGTGACTTCCAGATACCGTAGCGTAGCTTGAACATAGGGCTACAAGATGCAAGTAGCGGTTGGGCCTCACCATGGCTTGTGGGTGTCCCAAAGAGGGTGTTAATTATGCTTGGTGATGTAGCAAACTAGCCTTGCTAGTGCAGGTATGAACAAGTTTCATACCTGCTTTATAATGATATCATTGCATATGCGTTGGCAGAAGTACAAACACATTTTCTTTACAGAAAAGATATTTGATAGATGGGGGGTCAAGATATTTCCAAAATTTTTTACTAGAAAATGTTCTAAAAGTTTATTTCGAAAAAAATTATTTATTTTTGGGACAAATTTTGATGGATGCGGCTATTGTCACCCTATTAATTACTCTGTTCACCTTACAAATTTATTACTTATTGAAAAACTATAATACCCTAATATAAAATTACAATAAATGACAATATCTTACTAAATATTATAATAATTTTTCTTATTACACCCTGCAAAACACGTATTTAAACTTCATTCTCAATTTTTTCATTCTTCGTTAAACCCTAAACTTCATTTTATAAGGCCTCAAACACAACTCCCCTAACTACATCAGTCATCAGATCATCTCACATCTACCATGATTAGCCATTACCAATTAACTCACATATATAGTTGCAAAAGTCTTGGCTAATCTTCTTGTCTCAATTATTTAAACAACTAAAATCCAACTTCACTGGAACTTGTAAATGTAGTCCCAAAAGTCCCAATAATATATATCAAGACAAGGCGTACTCACTGTAGTAGTTAAAACTCAAATTTAGGGTATATAAGATTGATAATCAAGGGTTACAGTTTTTTAGGATAGAAAATGTTACGGCTTATGTTCTTGAACAAATTGTTGTATCTTGTATTATTAATGCTCACAATTTAATACTTAAAAGATTGAGACTTTATGAGACTGATTGACTGAAAGAGACTAGGAGGAAGTTCCTTCTCAAAAATTGAGAGAGACGCAGAGGAAGCCAAATAGAAAAAGAATTCGAGTTAAACTCTATATTTTAAAAGGGTATTTTTGGTACTGCAAATGGGTGAACGAAGTAAACTTGAAATTAAAAATTATATGTAAGGTGAGAATAGAATATAGGATGAATAAAGTAATTAGTAGAGTGGAAATAGCCGCACCCAATTTTGATTTAGCAACCATATAGTTTACGCCCGAATACAAAGTTACAAACTTATACCCGTTCTGTCAATTTAGACGGTTCACTACTCTAGTGTTTGTTAAGTGATAATAGTGGGGTGATGTGGCACTTTTGGTGAAAATTATTGTTAATTAAAAAAAATAGTTTAATCAGACAAATTTAAAATATTCATTAAATTATCCTCACGTCTCTCTCTCATGTAAACCGTCAAGCAAATACTATAGCTCATACTCTTGCTCAGACGGCTCTTCAGTCAAATGTATCTCATTCTTGGTTTTTGTATGCTCTCGAGTTTATAAGGGATGTCATTTTGAGCGATGCCAATCGCTAGTTGAATGAAATCATTTACTTTTAAAAAATAATTCATTAAATTACGAGAATAAAATTTATTTATCGGTGTAAACTACAAGTTACTAAATTATAATTTGCTCTTATTTTGAAGTTTAACTAGTTTGGTTTTACCAATAATTAATTTTTAGTTAATCTCGTCAATAACAAAAAAAATTGCCCTGGAAATTAATGTTGTAGGTGCAACAATTGGGACTATGGTATCTTTTTTAGGCCCTCTGACCGCAGTGGCTCTCCCTCTAATGGTTTTCCAAGCCGATGGCCCTCGGATTCTGTCAGCTTCTTTGTTTTTCAATGTGAAGGTTCAAGGATTGTTCAAGCAAGGAAGTGAACATTGGTCGATAAGTATTCAACTGCTGTCAAGTAGTACTCCTTTTACATTTTAGGTTTGCCGAGTGTTCATCATCGTGACAGATTCTTATATAGGGCAAATGAACCACGTGGCGGTGGGGCTGCCCAATTAAAATCCAGAAAATTTTAAGTGGTGTTTCGAAACTATCTTTATTTTATTAAAGTGAATACCCAAAACAGATGCTTGATCGATCAAATGAAGTAGTGACCAGTGGGTGACAAATGTAAAATGTGATATACGGGCGTCAAGAGGTAGATTGGATCGGCCGGTCTACATCTCTTTGATGCCAAAGTCAATGAGTGTAATAATGTTAAAAGAGTATAGGGAGTGAGTAATAAATACATACCATTAATGAGGAAAGTTTATGTTTCCTTTTGCTTGTGCCCGATGTGGGACTTTTCAGTAGTTGTAGACCCCTTACTGGGGAGAAATTTGCACCCACACATGAAATTGTCTGACTACATTTCTAGTGTAACCCAACTGTGGCGATCTCAGAGGAACCCAGCTGTGGCGTGATTAAACCAGTCATCGAATGTTTGCTATTTTTAATTAACGATAAGCCCTGTATACATTTCTAGTGTAACTTAATTTTATTTTTGCTCAGAAATAGTGACAAGGAGAATATACATATGTAATACAGATGTCAAGCAGAGAATACATGTTACCAAAAGAGAGTGGCACAGGGGGAGTTTGTTCAAATATTGGCGGTTTTTTTGGCTACTTGGCTCAATTACAAGTCATACCTAACTCTCAACCGTCTGATAGAGTCTATGTTGTGGGCGCCGCCACCTCTTAGGCCCGCACCTCTGCACTCTGCCGCTGTAGATCTCAGACGAGCCCATAGTTTCTCAACTTCACACAGCAGTTTGCCGAATTTGGGCCAACCAGTCCACACCATGGAGTTGGCACACAATCCCAGGGACCTACTAGAACTATCCAGATCATAGTTCAGATTTTCAATGGCAGCTATTGACATCTGTGTCACGATAGCACCGTATAATTTTATCGAATTCCAATTCCTTCAGATCAGCTCCCAAGGGAATTTTCAAATGGTGAGGGAGGGCGAACTTCTCGGTAGCAAAACGAATTTTTTTTAATGTAATTTGTATCCCTATTCTGTAACGAAACTTCGTAGCGGGAACTATTTTCTGGGATCTCATGCAGTTCATACTTTCCTTGATGATATGCCAGGTGGTCAGCCCCCGTACGGTTCAGACTCTCCTCGATGATATTGCTGGCAGTGGTCACCGCATACAGTTAAGACCCTTGATGATATTGCTGGCAGTGGTCACCTCATATAGTTGAGACCCTTGATGATATTGCAGGCAGTGGTCACACTAGAGTTGGAGGTTCTAACGTTATGTTCACTAGTTGGTTCTAACCAAAGAGAGTTGCTATGTTTGCAGCCGATGTGCAGTGTTACAGTAACTCAACAACAAATCTTGCACCCATGATAAAGATTGACAACAATGAAGAAAAATAAAATTGATTTGAACCTTTTATTCTTTTTGATCAACGGATCAACCAGCAATGATCTACATCTCAAAGGAAGTGTAGACACATTTCCCAAACCCTAAGCACATGTTTACCATGATAAGTTGGAAGTATATAAGCTGAGGAAGTACGAAATCCTCCATTGGTGACAACGTCTTACAATAGAGGCCAAACAAGAACAAAATGCATTTCCAACTTGAAACCTGTTCTCTCCTAAAGATCCCTCTCTAACTATGAATTCTTCTTGAAAAAAAAAAAAGTAATCAAATATAGAAGGGAGAAGAACACAGTCAAAGATAAAACACGGATACTCAGTCGAGCATATTACAGAATCCCAAGTTGAGACCAAAAGGGGCAGCAGCAGTCAGACCATCCAGAGCTCATCCTAAAGAAATTGGGAGAAGGAAAAGAAGCGCAACCAACAAAAAAAAATTGAAAATGGTTCAGCTATCAACAAAGGCCACTTTTAGACAACTTATAATAGGATTTCCATGTTTTCTAGCAAGCAATAGTAGCTAGAACTCCAAGCATAAAAGCAGCTATGACAGATAATATGGGACGGACCAAACAGACAAATCATTCCACTGTTGAATCCAACTATCAAAGGCTGGCCACATACCAACATTTGTTTGTTTGGTTTAGTGAAAGTTCCAATACCAATGATACAACTATATCTGAACGTATAAACCAGATGTTATATCAAGAAATGGAACTCAACCCTGAAGTTTTATCAATTACCTGCTAAAAATCAACATTTCCAAATCACCACGAATTTAAGTCAAGATTGTAAATCAGGTGATCTGCTCATACCCAAATATTGTGCAAGTTTGACACAATTCATCCCAGCAACGTCCGATATCACTCGAACTTAGAAGTAGCTTTACCTAACCAGAACCAGTCCTAGGGGGAAGAGAAAAAGAACAAAAAAAAAAAAAAAAAAAAAAAAAGAAGAAGAAGAAAAGATGCGGAAGGAGTAAGACACCAATTTATAACATTGAGGCATGTTACTTCTGTTCATTTAATATAATCTCAACCAAGAATCCCAAAACTTTCAGAACTTGGACAGACGCTTCACAGCATAAGCTCTCCATACCTTCGTCAGTGAAAATCACCCTGCCAAATTGAATCTCAGAAAGCTCCAACCAAAATCACCATGAGTAACCTGCATGTGTTTGAGACATAATAGGCCCACCATACCATCAAACATAGATAAAAGAAAATGGACCTCTGACCAACCATATCAATACACACCAAGGACGGACTTCTCAAAGAAAAAGAAAAATGTAGAATCAGAGACAACCCCAATCCAACAAAAAAATTTGGAAACGATACTAAAGACAAAGAATATCTTGTTGAAAAAACAACTGAGCACCAACTTAACAAGAGCAAAATATTGAAACATAAATTGTAGCAATAATTATTAAACAAATAGTTGAGTAATTCAGAATGCAAAAATAGAGGTAATGATCCAACATACATCAATCTGTTAAAGAAGCTCACTACAAACACTGGATGGATGATTGCAGATGATATCAGAACACTCTTGAAATACATAAACCATATCCAGATCAGCTCAGAGACCGACACGAGGACCTGCAACAAGATAAACAAAGAAAGAGAGTACTTATGAAGAGGCACACAACAATAGAAACACTAAGCAATCTTCCAAGAAAAAGCGCCCGTCTTATGAGAAGTAGCAGCCCATTCCCCAGACTGTTTGAGCTCCTCAAATAGTCCCTCGTATTATGCTGGAGTCTCAATCATTGCAACCAAACTCATCAACATCTACAGTGAGAGATAGTCTTGATCTAAAGCCCCATGGTCTCCATTCATACTTTCACAAGTTTTACTCTTCTGCACTGGCGTCATCAGAAAACATATCCGCCTTGGATGCCAGAGAGCTTCTATTCTGAGCCTTCAGCATGTTGTAATCCTTCCCAGAGCCTGCTCTGGAAACATCATCCTCATTAGGTGACTTTTCATAATCACTTTGATTTTCCGGACCTGTAGGCAAGCAAAAATCAATATTTAGCTACTCCCAATAATCAAAACTTAAGAATCAGTATCTATCACATTTGTTAAAATTACCAGCTTTCCAAAGATCATCCTGTCTGCTCAATCCTTCACTGTCAAGATCACCGATACCTCGACTGTCTTGTGTTTCCATATTTCCCAGCGATCCCTTTGAGGAAAAGTCCTCTTTACTTGAAGTGACCATCTGATCAATACTTTTCTTGGTTGAATAGTTCATCAGAGAACCTGATTCCTCATTGCCATCTTCATAATGCTTTAGTTCATCATCACCATTCTTATCTCTTTTAGACCTTTGATTTTTGCCTTCAGAAGATTCTGACCTAGAGCGCCGCCTCTTGGGCTTTAAATCATTTTCATCTGAACTTCTTGGGGATAACCTACTTCCTCTCTGACTCTCACGTTCTAGTGATATTGATCTGGACCTTCTTCTCCTATGCCTCTTTGCTTTTTCATCTCTACTTTTATCAGCTCTATCATTGAGGCGCTGCTTTCCTTCAGCAGATCTTGACCTTGACCTCCTTCTGTGCTTCAATTTGTGTTCATCAAGTCTTCTTGGAGATGACTCCCCTCCTCTGGCAAGCTTAGGATCTGGAGATGATGATCTGGACCTTGACCTCGATTGCCTTCTATCACGACGCTTGGATTTTTTATCTCTACCTCCATCCACCTCCTTCGAGTGACGCCTCCCATCCACAGATTTTGACCTTGAACGTCTTCTATCACGATGTTTTGATTTTTCATCTCTCATTTCATTAGTTTTCTCATCAGAGAGATGCTTACCTTCCAAAGATTTTGACCTGGACCGCCTTCCACTGCGGTGTTTTAGTTTACGATCCCTAGTTTCATCCGCTGAGCGCGGCTTTACTTCCACAGATTTTGACCTAGACCGCCTCTTGTGTTTGGATTTGTTTTCATCCAGACTTCTTGGAGATGACCGCCTTCTGTGATGCTTACCTTCCACCGAAACTGACCTGGATCGCCTTCTTTCTCGATGCTTTGATGTTTCGTAGCGGGTTTCATCTTTTTTGTCATTTAAGAGACGTTTATCCTCTGGAGAATTGGACCTAGAACTTTTTTTGTGCTTGGATTTGTCTTCATCACCTCTTGGAGATAACTTACTCCCCGTATGATGACCTGGTGATCTAGACACAGCACGAGTTGCTCTACGTGGAGAACGTTCTCGTCGATGTTTGGGTGATAACGAATCAACTCGATGTGATTTTCTTGTTCGAGGAGAAACACTCCTACTCCTATTTCTCCTTGAGGCATATGACTGATGATCATCTGATCTATCTGAATCCCGCCTTCTACTTCTTTCACTGCCATTCCTAACATCTCTATATGACCGCCGGCCATTGTCATAGATTGAATGGTGGCGTGACCTGAATGGGGATCTGGATCTACGACCTCTTGCATAGCGGGGTGGAGGAGAGTAAGAAGGAGACTTCCACCTTCGGCGATAGTTGATAGGTGATCTCGATCTGGATTTCGACCTTGCACGAGGTGATGGAGACCTATAAAAAGAGTAATTTGATTAGTGAGTAATTTGATTAAACCAAAGAAGCACTTTTAACATATACCAATGAAGGTGAAAAATAGCATGTTCAATACAACCGCATACAATTATCTGCTTCCCTATCTATGTAATCAAATTATATCCACAGTTGATGTCTACAGTTCTCAGCAAAGAAAGTTAAAAAAATTTAATAAAGGAGAAAGTCATAGAATATGCAAACCATTGCTCTAAAACCCAAGATTCATGCCCACCACTACCGCTTTCCCCAAAATCTGGACAAGCCACTGCTGCTTAGGCATTTTAATCTCTCTCTACCATTTTATTTTCATTGATCTTTAATTAGTATTTGTGCATAGAATGTTTCTGCTAGCATAAGTTTTAGCTCTGTTAGCTTTCACAAAAAATTTAGAAAAAATAAAAAATGAAAAATCTTTTAACCTTCCAACAAAAGCACATATTCAATCACAATTTCAACTTCAGCAAGAATTTTGTTTTTAACTTTATATCATAACATACAAATTCCTGCAGAACGTTTTATTACCATCCCTTCCTAAAAGCACGAGTGAACAATACTATATAAAATTCCAAATGTAGGATTTTCAGCCTTGCACGTTTATAAACTTAAAACAAAAAGAAAAAATGCATCACACGGTTCAAGTCAGACTCTAGATGGTGAAAGGTTGCTACAATATATAAATATTTCTTAATTGAGGAGCAAGACATGTAAACGCAATGTAGAAGTCATCATTTCATATCAATGTAGCATACCTAGATTTCTCTTTTGTTTCAGTCTCTTCAATTTCCACCCCATCAGCTTTTAATTTTTTACTTATTTCTGCTGCTCTGGCTGCAGCTAACTCTGTTGCCGTCTTCATGGTTGCAGCTCGGTTAGCTGCCTGTTGAGCAGTCATAGTTTGCTGCATAAGCAAAGCCTGCTGGAACTGCATCTGTTGCATTGCAACAGCTTGCTGCATCACCATGGGCAAAGATGAAGAAGTCATTTGAGAATTCATAGCAGATTTCTGAGGTACTGATTTTGCCATCTCAACATTCAAAGGACGGCCTCCAACATCCATATTATTCAATGCCAGGGCAGCAGTTGCTTCTTCAGGTTTTGAGTATTCTATATAAGCAAAATGCTTTGAATCAGTGATGGTACATTCAACAACCGTACCACAAAAGCTAAAAAGTTGTTTCAGCTGTTCCACAGTGAGAAGTGGGCTAAGATTGCTAACTTGAAGCGTTCTCTTTAACACATCAACCTTCCCAGCTTTGTCAGGTGAACCTAAGTAGAAGAATCATATTCAGTTCCAACATATTTACATATAAAAATATAGCAACCATAAGAACCACAAAAGGGGCAAGCGCATCTTTAAACAAGAGTAAAAGAGAAGCCAAAGTAGACATAAGAAACTAGCAAATATAACATCACATAGTATTTATCACCAGATACAATTATAGAGGTATACCAGAGGAGTCTTTGTTTGACTGAGCTTGTGCATGCACCTGATTTGCATGGGCTTGAAGAGCCTGGGCAGCGACAATTGCCTGAGCAGCAGCCATTGCAGCTGCAGAAGGTGCCATAGGCACTTGACTAACATTTCCCATATTGGTTGTTGCAGCCAATGCAGTCATTAGCAGCTGGTGAGGTGGGTGATTCAACTTACAATCGGCTTTGGCACACCGACCATTAAGGTATTCTCTACAAACTTCCCCAAGAGATGCTCCAATTCCGGGCAAAATAGCCCCACCTAAAGCACCAGGAACAATGCCAGGAATCATTCCCAGTAATCCAGGAAATGCCCCTGAGACAGAACCTGAATAATTTGGCATGTTAGGCATCGTTTGGTTGACTAGATTTGGAAATGAGGATGGAGGAGCCAAACCCAGTAGTCCTCCAGTACTAGTACTACCTGCATGGCAATAAAGCAATTTCCGTCATGAAGATTATTAGCAACTCGTGAATGTGCAGTTTACCCTATCATCAGTACTTCTTAATAATAAGAACAAGAAAGAAAACATACAAATTCTTTCTGCAAAAGAATTACACATAAACATAATTTTAATTTTTTTTCTTTTTCCAATTTCAAATTGTATTTGCCTTTTATTTACTGGATTTTCCTAAAAAGAGAGCCAAAGCCACATATAACTCACAGCATTTGATATGCTCACAATGAATACACACTGAATGCACACAAAAATTGGCTCCGTTCGGGATCAATTCTCTATAAGAGCTTTAGTTATGTAGTGATGTAGTGGTTCCACTGAAGCAGATGCACATATAGCTTTTACAAAACTTTTTAAGTTTGTAAGAAGCAAACACAAACTGGTTCTTCAAAAACCTCCAAAAAGTGCTTCTATAACTCCGAAAACACTTGCAACTATTTTTGACAAATGCTGAAAAGCTCTTATGATATTTAGGTCTTAGAAGCAAAACCAAACAGAGCCCGAATTGACTACGGAAACCTAAGAACTCCAACTAACAATTAGCCTGCAACACTTCAATTAATACCTGACCAGATGCAGTAACATGGATATGTAAAAGCTCAGAAATTGCAATTACCTGCACTGAAGAACACAGGGAAAGGGCTACCCATGATAGGTCTCCCATTACACTCAATTGTCACCATGTAATTCCCTCGTTTCGGAACCACATAAGTTACTGTATACGTCCCGTCACCCATATCCTTCACCATTCCTTCTTGCTCCGAACCACCAACACCCACTCCAGGCATAACCTTCACCTTAATCTGCGCACCGCCATTCGGAACCTTCCTCCCATCGGAGTCCTTCGTCACCACCATAAACGAAGACGGCGCACAGGCCGTACCGCCCGCAATGCCGGCCCCGGCCGCAGTGCACTTTGTAGAGTCCACGGGTCCAATTGGCTTGTTGGCCAAGTCCTCAGCTTCTTCCGATTCACTATCAGATCCGGCCCCGGCCGCAACCTCTTTCTCCTTGCTTTTGTCCACATCCTTGAATGTGGCTTCAAAAGCAGCCTTTGCCGCAGCGGCTTTCTCAGCCTCACTCTTTACCCTAGCCTCCTCCGCTTGCTTCATCCATATTGGCTTCACTACAGCCAGGTTTCGATCAGCCATCAATGCCCCTAGTTCGCACCAAATACCAAACCCTAAAATCTCACTACACCTTTCTTCAATTCAATTGAGTGCAAAACTATATCAAACACCCAACGCCTTCATTCACACTCTTCTTCAAATCCCTAGAATCAACCAAAATAAACAAAGCCCATTACCAAAAATGTAAAATAACCAAAAAAAAAAACCCTAATCTTATAACTTGGGAAGCTTTTCTCTTAGTTATCAAAGATTCAGAGTTATCGGTATGATAAAATTAGAGGTAATATGAAGAGAGAGAGAGAGAGAGAGAGAATATGATGTTAGGAATTAGGGGTGGCCGGAGGACGTACCTACGGTGTTACTTCCGGACGGCGTAGAATTTGGGTTCGCGATAAGGTGGGATATTTCCGAATGGGAGAGGCACCAGATTCGCAGACCCTTTTAACCCTTTTTTTTACTCGTTTACAAGCTTTTTATCCTTCTTTTTTTTTTTGTTACATACATGCTATTTATTCCTTTTTTATTCCTAAAGTATTTCGTTTGAATACTCTTATTTAATTATTTGGACCCCCTTCACAAGATTTTTACATAAAACTTCTGAACTTAACCTTTTGTTTATCAATATGCCACCAACATTGTCAAGTCAGCCACTTCTAGTGGCGTTCTAAGATCACCTAATGTATTTCGATCTCTATCTTTTTTCTTTTTTCTTTTTTTTTTTTGCAAAGAGGGAAAAAATAAAGTACGAGCATAAAAAATCTTCTTAGATTTACATGTGGTATGGGGCTTATAACCAAAGAGAAATTTATGGAAAAAGGTGTTGGGCGCGAATGTTGTTGCGCATGAAAGGACGACATCAATGTCAAAGAATAGTAGTACTGCTTAGAAGGATATATTTTTTTGTTCAGAGAGCATAATGAGAATTAAAATGTGATAATTTTCCCTACCTTAAACCCTAGCAGAGCCCAGCTCTGAGAAATCAAATTAGAGGCGCATACACGGCGGCCTGAGGCGGCATGGCTTTCGGGTTTTGGCCTGGAATTGTCGGGGCATTGTATGGAACTACAGGCGTAGGGCTCTGATCGATATCATCAGACAGGAGAAGCCACGGATCCTGTTTCTGTTTGAGACTCTTTGTGATGCACAACAAGTGGAGACTTTGAGACTACTACACCAAAAAGCTGGTTCTGATGAAGCAAATGGAACCCAAAACTTATGACTGGTTAACAGGTATCATCTATTGTAAGCCACATGTATTAGTACTTATGTATATGCTGATGATATACTAAGTTTAATTATGGTCTTGTATTTCATTTGTAGATCCTTTGAGACCACCTAAACACTGGTGTAGAGCTCATTTTGGCACCACCCTGAAATATGATGTTCTTCTCAATAATTTGTGTGAAAGTTTCAATGCTTTCATTTTACCTGCTAGAAGTAAGCCTGTGATTTCATGCTTTGAAGATATTAGAGTCAGGATGATGAAGAGGATTGCTATGAGAAGAGACAAGATGAGCAAAGTTCTGGACCTTATTTGTCCCAAACCTAGAGAACTCCTAGAGAAGAATAAGGTCAAATCTGCAATAGATTGCATACTATATGGCTCTGGCAGCCCCCAAATTAAGGTAGAAAGCTTTGGAGGATCTAAGCATATGGTTGACCTGACCAGGTGGACATGTGCATGTAGGAGATAGGATCTCACAGACATACCATGTGTTTGGCTCCAGTTTTTCTTGAGCTGGTCAACAGTCTCTTTTCTTGCGTGGGCGTGCCAGCACCGTTTAGGTGCGGTCGTCGGGGCTGTCCCTTGACCTGACTTCTTTAGAGCGATTGTGGACTAGGAGAGCACCAATCTCGTCGCGGGATTCTTTATGCCTCGTGGTGAGGACTTTGGCTAAGCTTCTTTAAAATCGTACAATCGATACTTGATGTCGTAGATCGAGTAGAGCGAAAATCACTGGGAAGTGGGGAGAATTTGCTAAAGCGTGACTTTAGCTTGGCTGGTTTGCGAGGGCGTTACCCTTGCTTGGCTGGTTCCGTAACCATTATGGTCGCGGTACTACAGTCAGCTCCCGAGGAGACTAGGACCGAAGCACGTTGACAGAGGGTTTGGTGGCACTGACAGTCGGCTCCTGAGGATTCTGGGACTAGAGTGTGATCACCGGTAAGAGAAGGAGAGGGGTTGCTCTGGAAAGGCTTGGATAATCGTAGAGATTAGTTGATGAATTGTGTGTGTTGTTACTTCTTTGTAGCCTCTATATATAGGCTACCAAGCCATAGTGGTTGGCCTTAAACAAATCATGATGGAGCACTTATGGGATTATGGAGCACTTATTAGGATTATGGAGGGTTAAGCACTTAAGCAGTAATGGAGATGAGCTTAACCATTTTGGGTTCAAACATTGCCCCCCAGACCTCGAAGTCAAAGATCTTCGTCTTGACTGAAGAGGTCTTGAATCAGCACTGCTCTTATAATGTCGTTGCTCCAAAGCCACTTGTATTGGCTTGGCTGATTCCATATAGGTCTCTAAATAGGCCATAAAGCTTGAATGCCACAATCTGAATTGCCTTTGTCATGAACTGACGCTTTCTTTGCCAACTTTATTGTCCCCAATGTATCTGATGTCTGGTATGCAGTGAATTGACGAAACTTGGGCAGGTTGCAGGAGATCAGAACTTTAGCGTGCCCCCCATGCGAAGGAGACTGCTTTTGATCGCGAATGAGGATCCTTCTCTTCCTTGGTGGTAGCTTCGCCATATGTATAGCAGCAAGTATCTGCCTTGTTCGCTGGCTCTCTGTTGATTTTCTCAAATGTAGGTGTTGGAGCCGCTTCACTGGCTAAATCAAGTTTAATCAAGGCCTACAGTACTTGGCGAAATAAGATGCAGAATAGCACACTGTTTTCTGTCATTTAATCCTTCGCGAGTCTTATGCTGAAGAGGATGATTGAATCATGGCTATCGACATCATGACATGTGACCAAGTGAAACCACCATACTTGCTACAACTTTAGCATCTAAAACCGCATGGGTTTTAATCATGTTTAATTAAAAACATCAGGCCACTACGTTGACCCTGCGGTTGTAGGGAAAGGTGCAATGCCATCTCTTCACCGCCGCCTCAGATGCAATTCTTAAGATGGAATAATGATTAATTAATTATCAACTAGAGCCACTCAATGGCCCAGCTAATAAATTAATCATCAGTCGTCTTCCATTTCCGAAGAAACCCAGAAATGGCACCCAAGAAACCATTCGTTATTGATCAGGTAGATGAAATCACTGAGAAAGCCGCATTCACCTGGCGGACTAACATGGGTGTTCGATGCAGAAGTCAGACTGGAGAGGAGAGAAGTCGACTGATGGGCTTTGGTGGAGGTGATAATCAAGCGAGTATGAGTCCCACACCTCGCGATCGTTTGCCAGATGATGTTATGGCCAATTATGGGCTTCCAATCCGCCGTCCCATAGCGGCTCTTCGGCAGGTGCCCGGTGATTTTAGCAGTTGGGGGCCAAGGAGGAAAGTGGGTTTCTGGCTTACCATCGCTCCCGAGGAAAATGATTGGTATCAGGAGGTCCGAGAGAGAGATTTGGCCAGTTGGGATGCGGTGGGTATCACCCAAACCATCGATCTATGCTTATGTCTTCCCCATAATACCAGCCCTGCACCGCTAGCCGCCGCTCTTTGCTTCTGGAATACCTCCAGCAATACATTCGATTTCTGGTTTGGGAAGATGAGCATAACTCTGTTGGATGTTCTCACCATCACGGGGTTGCCCATTGACTTTGACCCCTATGTGCATGGTCAGTTTGATGGCATTCAATTTCCTTTGAGAATGGATATGGCTGGTCGGGGGCATCGCAGCAAATCCTACCCATTCTGGCGCGACTATTACCACACCCAGCGCGACCATACAGGAGGTATCGCATTCCTGGAATTCTGGCTTTGCAAATTTATCTTTTGCACTTCTTCCAACAAACCTACTGGGCCCTGGAATTCTCTGACCACTGCTCTCTACAATGGTATTTACGTTGCCCTTGGGCAACCTGTATTGGGTGAGTTATATCGCTCCCTTTATAAAGCCGTAATGCGCCCCTTCGATACCGACATTAGTGGCCCTTTCTGGATCCTTGCCTTTTGGCTGCAGATTTATTTCCCTCGCTTCCGTCGCGGTGATATTCCAAAAGAACCTCCAGTCAATTCCCTTTTAGGGAACTGGCTTTGCCGCAACGTAAAGTATCGAGCTCCACCCTACTCCGAGTGTTTTATTTACTTGTACCTGCTGGAAGAGATGCCGGACTCAAAAATAGTCCTTTCTAGGCGATTCACTCCTCCCCTTGATGATGGCTTTCTGCCCAGTGGATGGGATCATAGCGAAAAAGCCCTCCTAGCCTTTCGTCGCGCCATCTCCTGCTTGGATATTCGTCTTGCCACCGACCGCGTAAGCTACGAGCTCTATGCCCCTAACCACTTTGCTAGCCAATTTGGGTTGGCCCAGTTGGTACCCTGGCCTCTGGTTGATTCTGCCAATTACTACACCTTTTGGCGAAGATTAGCCCCGCCTGGGTCTGCCCCCTTTCAGAGTCAGTTTACTTTGATAATGATTCCCCCTAGGGTCAGAGCGATGTACCCCCTCAACGATGTCGAAGATGATTATGCTGATTGGTGGAAAGAAATGTCTGTGAACTGTTGGAACCTGCCATATGACGAACTCTTCACCCTGATCTTTCGTGGCATGAGTAGTCCTGGTCCGGAGGACCGCGAGATTCTTGAGCGCTTCTCCAACCCTGCAGCACAACCCCCGCGACCTATTCTACCTTCTCGCTCATCGCGTCTAGGGATACAAATCCACGAGCCTAGGGCAACAGTAAGTTTTTGTCTTTCTTCACCATTCCTTTTCCTTGTCTTGATTTTCCCGCTCTTATTCCTGAGTGTGTTTTGCAGCGAACTACCGGGAGCAGGACAGCCTCTGTTCAGGTCAGGAAACAAAAGGCAATAGCAGAGGAGACTCCTAAGGGTGAGTCTTCTCATGATGAAGATCCCGCTGAGATAATTTGGTTAAGAATGATCCCAAACTTGTATATTTGGTGCTTCCCCCCTTTTTGAGTTGTGATTCTTTTCTCGTACAGGCCACTGCTGTCTTAGCTCGCAAACACGACCGAGCTCAATTCGTCAAAGAGAGTTTTGAAGATGACGAACCTCTGGGAATGCGATTGGTAAACTCCGGCCCCGTCTTATCCTATTTAAATTTTAGAATCTGGGCAGGATCTTCACTATGTATCTTTTGACAGGTTCGTCAGAGGACCACTGATCCCTCTCGCCTGAGCGAGGCTGGATCCTCAGCCGCTGCAGAAGAGCCAACTCTCTCGCTAGTTCAAGCATCAACTAGCCCCATGGCGCCTCTTCCCTCTCCCACATCTACAGAGCATCCGCATGGTCCTACCATTCTAATAACGATCTCCAATGACGACTCCCCGGAGCATGAAAGTGTGGAAAGCCACTCTGAGGCTTCTGCTGCTTATGTGGCACTAATGACAACAGAGATTCCCGCGTCACTAGAGGTCCAAGAGGTGAATGAAGCGGGGCCTCTTCCTCTTGGTGACCACGTACCAGATATCTACCCGACAGCTCGAGAGGTAAGCCACTATTGGCCAATGCTTTCCATTTCCCTTTAGATCCGAACCCGCTCTCTGACATTTCTGAACCTGACCAGGATCCTGTTTGTACCGAGGAGGTGGTCCTTAACGCCGAAGCTCTGGCCGGCGGGACGTCATCCCAGGTTTGGGGGATGAGGCGAGCAGTGGTGGTCTCTTGATTTCAGAAATAGACGAGGCGAGCGTTGAGGCCGAAGGTTCTGCTCTCGGAGCTGCTCATTTCCAACACTCTACTGATGAACCTCGCATTGAATTTCCAGAGTCTCCCGCGGCTGAGATGTCGGACCAAGCTCAGGGGGTTGTTGAGGGAAATTATGCTGAAGATGAAAGAATTGAGGAACCAATCGACCTTCTAGCATTGGTGACTTATGATCGTGCTGTGAATCCTCCGCCTCCTCCTCCCACTAGGCTTGAAAAGCTAGCATGAATCCTTGAGGAAACTCCTCCTACCGCCACTGAACTAGCGAGGACAGAGCTTCGAAACCTTTTGGGACAGCGGCGGCTGGGGCCTGAAGAACTCCCCAGGATCTGGGAAGCCATTGTGTTCCTTCGTCGAGAGCATGCGGTCAATCCAACTCAGCTCGACACTATAGACTATAGAGAAGCTGTTAAAAGACCTTGACGTGGCCCGCGCTCGCCAATCTACCGTGGAGGCTCGAGCTCGTGCGGCCCGCGTGGTATGGAATAACCTCGCTAGTCAGATGGAGACTTTTCGCGGCAACTTGAATGATCGGGCCACTCGCATGGGGGAGATAAGGCTCCAGAAGTTAGACTTAGAAGCCCAGATCCGACATTTCCAAGCTCGTTTGGCCCATGTGAACAATGAACTCAGTGCGGAGGAAGCCCAACGCTCCCTTGGCTGCCTCCGAAGAATTGACTCGCCGCTTGGCCTAAGCTGAAGAACGAGCCTTGTTGATTGAAAACGGGGCCCTTACTGCAGGCCTCCAGGTTGAGGTGCTTTGTGTGAAGCTTGATTTTGCGGGCCGACCACTTTAGGCCTCTTATGACTTATAGTAGTGATTTCCTTAGGCCCAATTGTAGTACAATATATATATATATATATATATATATATATATATATATATATATATATATATATTCTTCTTGTAGTACCGACGGCGTCTTTATTTCTTAACTAATATTTATCTTTTGGATCCACTTGCTGGTCCCAACTCTAAACTCTTGGTTTTATCTTCTTAATGAGTCTTTAACTTCGCATTAACTAACTATTGACAACTCCACCGTGAGAAGATATATAATATTGAAAATGGAACAGTTACCTCCTCGAAAACCGTTCGGTTCCCCCACGCGCCAATAATCCATTTTTTTCCGAGATTTAGGGCAACTTTAATCAAGATTTACTGACACTTAGTTTGACTCTCCGACTGTCCATCCACGGGTGGAGATGCTTTTCCGAGATTTAGAGCAACTTAATCAAGATTTACCGACACTTAGTTTGACTCTTCTCTTCGACTATCCATCCAAGGGTGGAGATTTGCATGCCATGTTCCTATAAATAGGTGCATTCTGGGAATGGGAACGTTCACGCCAAAAACCTTTCTCTGAGTTTCAGATCCTCAACAATGGCCTTTCAATCTTTGCTTCTCTTTCCCCTTCTTCACAAATCTTCCCCTCAGGAAATGGCCCTTAGCCTCTAAATTTTAGGCATTATGGCGTAATCTCAAGTCTGGGTTAGGCCTTATGGCGTAATCTTAGGCAACCCCTTGTTTCGGCCTTCTGGAAGTCTGGATGGAATGTATAGGCTTTCAGGGGTTAAGAAGCACGGGGAGCTCCATTAGTGTGGGATCTCCGGTCATGCGAGATCATCTTTGTTAGAATCCCACACGTGGAGCGAATCGGGGAAGGGAGGAAGGCCACTTTGTGGTTCGTCTTTCCTCCTCTGTTTCCTTCCTTATGGACCCTGCCCGTGTTATGCCCTCCAGATGGAAGGGGCTTTGGTTATCACCTCCTTCTCCCCCTCTCTCTTCTTGACAGAATCTTGGAGGGATGAGGAGGGATGGACATCTTGAAGGAATGGGTTCAAGCTACAGAATGGTTGTTCCTATACTTCACGTCCAACTAATGGTGGTTACCAAGGCTAAAGGGGGTGCAGAGACTCAAGCCGATATTCGGTTCCTTCACTCTCTGCCCCTCCCGGAGATAATGGCGCGGCTCAACCCGACGTTGGATTCCATAGCTGCTTCCAATTGAGGGGGTTTGGAGGCTCCATTTTCTTTCACTGGAGTCTCCCCTTCTATGGATAATGGCGTTGGCCAAGCCTATGTTAGGTTCCTCTGCCGCTTCCATTTGAAGGGGGCGTGGGTGCTCCGTTCCTCTTCTTTTTCCTTCCCTGAAGTCTGCCCCTCCTTGGGATAATGGCGTGGCTCAAACCGATGTTTGGTTCCTCAATTGCTTCCATTTGAAGAAAGATTCAAAAGATATCTGAAGATTCCTGTTTTGTATTTTAGCCACCTTTGGCTTTGTAATGAATGTACTGCTTTTGGCCGCAAAGCCACTTTATGAATACAATAATATTTTCTTATCATGATATTCAAATATCCGTGAGGAGCCAATAATTGTGTCTCGCAAGGCCCCAAATATAGGCCCCTATAGTTGTATATATTGAAAATAATATGAAGTTTTAAAATATGTTCAGCGTCAAAAAGAGCCTCGCGGCGAAGGTTTTGAGAAAATCCACACCTCGACTCTATTTTCCGCGAAGGTGTTTTCTTTGCGAGAGAAGAGACAAAGCTTAAAAAAATTTCCAAAGCCGCTGACTCGGCTTAGTATAGTGTAGTGTTTCCCCCCTAGTATTGCTAGGCGTAGCGAAGAAACGATTATGGGCCTCGAAAACAGGCATTCATGAATGGGCTTCGCGAGTGTAGGAACACTAGAATTCCCCCCATGTCTTATGCGAAGAAACCGGCTAATAAATTAATCTCTAAAAATATCTCAGCCACAAATCAAGATATAGTAAGTTCTTGATACTTTTCGTGGGCTCATTTCTCTCGGAATTCACCTCTTGTCTGTACTCCATTTGCAGACTTCATGCAACTACTTTTTGTGGTGGATCTTTTGCGAAGCTTAGGAGGCGGATTTCGCTGTGCTCCAAAGTGTTTCACTCAACTATTTCTGTGACGCCTGTGGGCCTTTGGGATGCTTTGCGAACAAACAGGAGAGGCCTCCAAAATGATAGCTTCTCCATAAATTCTTTGAGGAGAAATCTTCTCAAGATATATCAGAGTAAGGAGAAATCTTCTCAAGGTAGATCCGAGTGAGGAGAAAACTTCTCAAGGTAGATCCGAGTGAGGAGAAATCTTCTCAAGGCATATCCAAGTGAGGAGGAATCTCTTTGAGCTTGGTGAAAATATTTCTCGCGAATACTTTGCTGGCTTTTTGGATCGACTCCGCCTTAGTGTTTCGACTCCTCAGTAATTTTTGGATCGCACTAATGGAATCATGGTGGGTTTAAATGATGAATTGAATAAGTAGCTGAATTCAATAAGACATTGTGAATCAAGGTTTAGACATGCGGCCCAAGTATAGTCGCCTAGACACATATTTTCTTTCAAATCCTTTGGGCAACCTTACTGAAATAGCCAGGTGGGGGAGGGTGAACAAGAGAGGCAGAATCCATTTTGGCATGAGCTACTCCCACATAGTGGTTTAGGCCCATTTGCACACACTTCTGGATTCAATAACTTGTCATGAACGTTGTCCCCTTTCTAGACACCATTTCACATAGGCTATACTTACTAAGATGAAAAAGGTCATAAGTGTGAAGACAGTTCAACAAGTGTTAATAAAAGCCGCCCTTAACCTTAAGGGACCTGAACTAGGCACCAATAAAGAGTTTAGGCCAATATTAACAAAAGAGACTTCACCTATTCCGTTATGATTCACAACCCCTTACCAACCTCAACTTCTTCACAGTGGTGTGATTTACATGGAGATTTTTCAATCCCCGGCAACAGCGCCAGAAATAAATAAGAGTTTCCACCATTCTCTGCCTTTACAAGATCACGGGGGAGGCCATCTATGCTTCACTCCAAGCTCCGATCTATCAAAATTTGTAGGGTAAAAATCCCTCCTGTGAGAGCTTGTAGGAAAAGAATAAAGATACTTCGCATTGAAGAATTTGGAGGAATTTGGCTCGTGAGAGGGGTAATCTCCCCCCCCCCCCCAAGTATCCTTGTTGGTTGGCGAAGCATGATCTTCAATTGCAATTTTGGAGATGAAGATGAGTACAGGTCGGCTTTGTTACCAACTACGTACCATATCATAGAACATGGTGTCTTTAGAATAAACCACGAATTGGCTTTTGCATTTGACCACTTGTTGGTCTGAATTCTCCACATCAAGAGCTTCAAAGAACTTGAACTCCTTCATATGATTTTTGAAACCAATAATCAAATTATAATTATCATCATATTTATCATAGATTGGCTCCACATCGAGATCAAATTTAAAATCACCAAAATTCGATAAATCGATCCTTTCTTCGAAAATAGGCATATCAAATATTTGTTTGCCTCTATATTCTTTCCAGGCATCATATTGAGACGCCTCTATGGACTGTTTAGTATCATAGACAAATTTCTTTTGCAAGAAATTTGGAGCTGGATAATTGTAAACAAGAGTTAACTTGTATTGATGACACTCAAATTTACAGTCGCGAAGGACAACTTGGCCACTAGAATAATTGTTCTGGCCATTCATGCAACGTGGGTTGTAGATGTGCCCTCCACATATATCAAAGCCACCGCTTGGCCTTGAAGAATATATGAAGAACTTCAAGTTGAGTTGATTAATAAAGCTACAGATTGGCTTCTGTAGACCATAACGTAATTGATAATTAAGTTGGTCATGGCTTAATTGATTAACTCCACCATGACGTCCAGCATGGCCAAGGCTAAATTGATGATAGTAAGGTGGGCCCTGCCCTTGACCCTTTGCATGATCATGATGACGTCCAACCACCATATTCCATCTTGATTGATAATTGAGTGGGTCATGTTGACCATGCTCTTGACCCTTTGTATGGTCATGATGACGTCCAGTAGCAGAGTCACAATTGAATTGATCATGAACTTGCTTCTTTTGATCAAAGGGATGATCATGGGCCATATCTTTCCCCCCATGTATCTGACCAGTAGCCACGTATTTGGCATGATCAGTGGAGAAATCAGCTATTTGTTCAGAGACAATTTTCTTGTCAGAAGAACAATCTTGTTGATCCTCTTCTCCATATGCAGCCTCTGTGCAAGGCTGTGATTTACCTGTGGGCAAGCTGATTTCTTCTTCTGCAACAAACTGATCTAGACGAAGGTTTTCGCCTTTAGATTGATCGCCTCTTATAGGCAATTCAATCTCGGAAACAGCCTTTTTACACTTAAACTTGTTGAAGATCGAGAAACTCGCTGCGGTTATTTTGTGAGAAGTGACATGTTTGTCCTCACCAATGACGATCACAAAGAGTTGATCATATAGCGCCTTGCTCTGCTGAGCGTTCCACCGAATTTAGCGGTCAATACTTGCAAGCTCCCTTTCTATCTCTTTTCCATATCTTTCGCTATTGCCCCCCAGTATTATGACCTTTTCTTGGGAAGCGGAGCGAGCTTGTCAGCCTCAATAGTGCTATTGACCATCTTTTCACTTTAGGAATTTCCTTTGGTAAAGATTTTCCCCTGGCATCCCAATGATGGTGAATACAAAAAGACTCTGGTGTAGTCCCACTGGGCGTGCCAAAATGTTTGGCTCCAGTTTTTCTTGAGCTGGTCAACAGTCTCTTTTCTTGAGTAGGCGTGCCAGCACCGTTCAGGTGCGGTCGTCGGGGGTGTCCCTTGACCTGACTTCTTTAGAGCGATTGTGGACGAGGAGAGCACCAACCTCGTCGCGGGATTCTTTGTGCCTCGTGGTGAGGACTTTGGCTAAGCTTCTTTAAAATCGTACAATCAATACTCGACGTCGTAGATCGAGCAGAGCGAAAATCACTGGGAAGTGGGGAGAACTTGCTAAAGCGTGACTTTAGCTTGGCTGGTTTGCGAGGGCGTTACCCTTGCTTAGCTGGTTCAATAACCGTTGTGGTCGTGGTACTACAGTCGGCTCCCGAGGAGACTAGGACCGAAGCACGTTGACAGAGGGTTTGGTGGCACTGACAGTCGGCTCCTGAGGATTCTGGGACTGGAGTGTGATCACCGTTAAGAGAAGGAGAGGGGTTGCTCTGGAGAGGCTTGGATAATCGTAGAGATTAGTTGATGAATTGTGTGTGTTGTTACTTCTTTGTAGCCTCTATATATAGGCTACCAAGCCATAGTGGTTGGCCTTAAACAAATCATGATGGAGCACTTAATGAGATTATGGAGCACTTATGGGATTATGGAGCACTTATTAGGATTATGGAGCACTTATGGGATTATGGTGGGTTAAGCACTTAAGCACTAATGAAGATGAGCTTAACCATTTTGGGTTCAAACACCATGCAAGCATGCCATATCTACTATCAACTTCATGAGACAAAGTCTAGAAGACTATGTGGATGCTTGCTACCTCACTAAGACCTACATGGCTGTTTACTCTAACACTGTAAGCCAATGAATGGTATGGACTTATGGATCCCTATTGATGAACCTAAAATCCTCCCACCTCAGTACAATAAGCAGCCTGGTAGTTCAAGAACCAAAATGATCAAAAATGCATATGAAAAGGAGTCTGAGGGTCCAAAGCTTGGTAGGGTTCAGAAGAGTTTGAAGTGTAGCAACTGTGGCATACTGGGTCATAGTGTGAAGACCTGTCATAGACACCTTCCACCCAAGGAAAAGGCAGCTAAGAGGAGGAAACTGAACACAGGAGAGGCATCATCAACTCATACTCAAACTCAGGTATTTTTACAGTTTGGTTATTAGAGTAACTTGCAAATGATATAGTTGTGGCCACTGACCACATTACTTGCTGCAGGCCAAGGGTAGCAAAAAGCAGCCAAAGACCAAAAATGAGACCAAGCTGCAGGCCAAGGTCAGACCTCCAAAAGCTCCTTCAAGCAAGGTAGACCAGCTGCTTCTTCACAGGCTTCATCAAGATCATCTGCAAGGATCCGGGAAAATGCAAACAATGGTGGAAAATAGAGCAGGAGTTGTATGGGGTTAGCAACCAAGGTTAGGTTATGATTTAGAGATGCATGTTGCAATTTTTTGTGCAACCTTGTGCTATACCAGACGGTTACTAGGTCTAATCTTTTGTTTAGATTATTAGACCTATGATTTTGTGCAACTCGATCCAAGCTGTATTTTTTGTTGGTTTGGATGTAAAACACTTTGATGCATCTATTTGGTTGCTACAACAATTTCTAGTAATTTATGCACTCCATTTTATGCTTAGTTTCAGGTTTTGGTATTTTATGGCCATTTTCTGGTCATATTTTAGTAATTTTCTGGTCTTGTTCATGTTTTCATTCATGTTTTGGTAGTGTTATGATCATGTTCAGGCTTTGTTGTTAAGCAGGTTAATTTGGAAGTTTAGAACAGATTTTGGAACCCTTTTGTAGTTAAAAAGGGATTAGATTATGTTATTTAAATTTTGGAGGCAAAATATTGTGAAATGTCCATTCTACCTTTTTAGGAGTGATAAAATCTGACAAGTGGTTCTCTGCTGACTGGTCCAACTCAGCCTGTGACGTCACGTTTTGAGCCATTTTTGAATTTTGGAGGCTCGTGATGAAAAATGGAAGTAAGAGGACCATCGTGATTAAAAAAAAAGTTAGGGACCAAACTAATGTTTGCCCCAAAGTTTGAGAAGGCAAACTGAATTTAGTCCAATTAAATATATGTATATATTATTGGGGCGGGTTTGGGGATGGGGATCACAATACCATCCCTGCCCCATCCCCAATCTTAGATAGTGGGGATTGGGGATCCTCATCCCCATTCGTCATTTGTCCCCAAATTCTTACCCCGTTAGGGACGGGTATCTAATGGAGCTCCGACCTGCTAGGGATTTTTGCCATCCCTAATTCCTCATCACTTTATCGTCACCACTTAGTATCTCAAACATATTATACTCTCCCATTTAAAAAAAAAAACATATTATACTCTTTAACGCCAAAGTTGGTTAACCGTTTTGCCCCTATTTTGTTTTTATTACAACGTTGTCATTCAGCTCTTCGTTTGGTGACAATTTTACCCTTCATTTGGTATCCACCTGTGTTTGATGCATGTAGAGTATGTGACTTTTATGTTAGGGGTTTTGCCCGTTTGCCCAAAATCATGAGGTATTTTGCCCAATCAATCAACCAAGTTGGTATTTTGCCCAATTACACAAGCTTTAGGGAAAAAGTCTCCTAAGGGTAGTCATTTTTAGGGTAGTGCCAAATATATCATATGCTGACTTTTAGGTCTAAAATTCACTTTTCCTTGAGAAAAACCTATTCAAACTTCTGAGAAAAACAAAACTAACCTTCAACATGCCCAAGTTTTTCACCTAACGGCTCCCTGCCTAACGGTTACTTTAACAGGAGGAATCACTGCTGCTTGTTTCTATCTTAAGCTGAGACAAATCTTTCTAAGGAACAGCAAATCTAAACTTTAAAGGTAGTACAGGATTTAAGGCTGAACACAGATATAACGTAACAACATAAATTTGAAATTTTGAAATATTGATGAAGTGGATGAGCAATCTAAAATTATTTATGTAAACATAATTACAGACTAAGAATTCAGAGCCTCATTCTCAGGTAAACAGCTAAAAAGCTGTTTAGCTATCCATAAGAATGAGCACAGATACTTACTTGAAATGAAAGCACACTACTTCACGTACACTAGACAGGAAGGAAAGAGCAAACTGCTACTATGACTTTCTTACTTCTTGAGAGAAGACTCTTTTGCTCAATTTTCTGATGCCTTACAAACGAACTCTAAGGCTCCTTATAGAGGGAGCAGAACTCAAACTAGAATTTTAAACATAAAAATGTACAAGACAGCTACATTATTTTCTGCTCTCGTGAGTGCTCCGGATGATTGAGGTCGGACAACGAAAATCAGATTCCTTTAGGTGAAATGTTTTTCACCTTCTTCTTTTGAAAAGCAAAAGCATCTTTAGGAAAAATCCAAAGCTGCTTTCGGTGCTTTTTACACTTGCTGCTTCACATGTTTTCATCTGTTTCAGAGTTGTGGCCTAGGACAAAAGAGTTGTTTTCCATCCTGGCTTTAGTTCCATTTTCTTCTACGTCAGTATCTTCATACATTTTGTAGTGGTTGTCGTTTTCAATCTTCTCGATCCATTGAAAACAGGCTAACGTGGAGTCTATCTCTTTTCTTTTAAGAGACAGAAAAAGGTCACTGCTAATAACCTCAAGATGGTCGTATGCAGTAACAATAATTTCCTCTCCTGCAGCCAGGAATGTATTTTCTGTATCTTTTTCGATGATGTTTTTGATATATTCTAGGGACATGGCTTTCATCCAGGGAATGCTGGAATTTGGTTGACCATTGTATCCAACATATGCAGGGTGAAGATACTTCCCTTGAATGATTCTCACATAATGATATGGAGAAATATAATCAACCTCCCCATTGTTCTTCTGAATCCACTCTGGTGGAGTAGATCTAAACTTTAATCTGAGGATGCAGTCATTTTTTCTGACGTTTTTGACTGTGTTGACAATGAGGGGTGGTAGTCCCTTGAGATCATCATTTGTTTTGGTCCAAAGATTGTGGACAAAACCATTTTCAACAAGCCAAATCTTGTGTTCTTGAGGATGTTCACTCTGAACATTGACCACATATCTTCCAACATAAGGTCCAGGGACAGTGAAGAGGGTTGGAGGCAGACATGAGTCAGAATTCTTACTTCCAATAAGATTATGAAAGTCAACCATTCAGATTTTTTTAGTGCTATAACAGGAATTCTAGCACTCTTAGGATCTTCAAGATACTGGATTTTCTCATTCTGGACAGCACTCTGCTGTGTATTTTCATAAACTTCGGCAAACTGTGGTCTGACATTTTCATGTTGTTCTTCAGCTAGTGCAAACAAGGCTGGGGACATGATTCCATTGTTTCTTTCTTGAAAGGCATATAAGAGATTATCTAAAATTGCCTTCTGGTGATATGCTAGCCTTCTGCCAGTTCTAAACACAGGATCAACAAATGTTTTCAATTCATAATTAAAAACATTTATAACTCCAATTGGAGTTGATTTGCTTTTTGGCAAAACAACAGCCTTCAACGGTCTTGATGAGCCTTTACCGTCTGCCGTTTGAGACGGGCTAGCCAATCTTTTACCCTGGGATTGATCAGTTGTGGCTAGTCCTTTTGGACTTAGCAGAAACCTTTTGAGGACTTTTTCTTTAGGATCCTCAGCATTTTCAGGTTCTTTCCTAGTTCTTCTGATTCTGGGATTGCGACCTTCGTCGTCATCTCTTCGGCTGACCATTGTCATTTATCTGGCTAGGGCGTCTGGAAGATAGTTCTTGTTTCCTGCAATTAACTCAACATTATAATCATATTGGTTAAGAAATAATTGCCAGTTTGCTAATCTTCCTCTATCAGCAGCTTTATCAAGTTTAAAAATTTTAAAATTCTTTACTCTAGCACAATCGGTGCGTATAGTAAAGGGTTTTCCAAGAAAAGCTGGAGAATTTAAAATTGTTTTCTTGACGGCCAAAATTTCTTTTCTCCTGTAGGATAATTTTGTTCTGCAGGGCTGAACTTGCCACTACAAAATTTGTAGATCTTTTCAATGTTAGTTCCAGGCGTTTTTGCCAGAACAACACGGACCAGTAATTATCACTAACATCTGTTTGGAGAATGATATCATCATTTTCCTCTGGTTGTTGGAGAGGAGGGAGATTTTTGCAGAGAGCTTTTATCTGCTACACAATTTTTTCATCATCTTCTGTAAAGTTCCATTTTCTTTTGGAACTTGTTTTAGGAAATAACATAGCTGTTAATCCTGAGATTTTGGGAATAAAATCTCTCCCATAATTGATGACTCCTAAAAATCTTTCTAGACTTTTGGCATCAGGAATTTTATCTAGGAATTTCCAAATTTTCTCAAGGATGTGGGGTTGGAGTTTTATCACTCCATTCTTGATGTTTATTCCAAGGAAATCAACTTCATGTAGGATAAAGAAGATTTTCTTTTCTCCTAAGATCATTCCATCCTGAACTATCAGCTTTACAACCTCATAGAGGTGTTTCATGTGTTCTTCTCTGTTTTTGGAGAAGACAAGAATGTCATCAATGTAGATGACACAGAATTCAGCAACATGTTTGAAGATGTCATCCATCTTTCTCTGGAAGATTGAAGGGGCTTGTTTTAGGCCAAAGGGCATTACTAACCATTTGTAATGACCTTGTGGAGTTCCAAATGCAGTAAGAGGAACACTACCTGGATGCATCTTGACTTGCCAAAAACCCGACTTTGTATCGAATTTTGAAAAGACTTTAGCTCCTCTGAGCTGGTTGATTAGTACTCGTACTTGAGCAATTTGATAACCGTCTTAACGGTCTTCTTATTGACATCTCTGTAGTCAATTACCATTCTAGCTTTTCCTCTGATGTTTTCTGCATGATTTCTTACGTAGAATGCTGGAGCATTATGAGGGCTAGTGAATGGTTGAATTAATCTCTTGTTCAGGAGATCTTCAATGTCTTTTCTGAATTCTTTTTTATCTTCCTCTTTGTACTGAGGAATAGCTTTGACATGACAAATAGCATTCATATCATGTAATCTCAATTCACAGACCACTGGGTCTTTTTCCCAAAATTTATGAGGGTCGATATCTATATTTTGTTCGAGCATTTTCTTGATTTTATCAAGGGTAGGAATTTTCTGAGACTCAAGATTCTGGAAATGTTTGAGGTTATGCTCATGGATGAAACTAGCTTCTTCATCTTGATTTTATAAGCAATTCTTTTTGTTGCTTAATTTGAAGTATAAGTTCAAATTTGGGTTTGTAGGACTTATGATCACCACTATTTTGTTGTGATCTCTGATATTGAGTAGTAAAGTGTGGACCTACTACACTTTTTGCTTAAGTAAGTTTGTCTGGCCAGAACACCCTATCTCCTTTTCTAAAGCCTATCGCTTCTTCATCTTGAATAAATCGTTGTTGGAGGATAAAATCATTTCCCAACAAAAAATCTGATCCTTGGCCTTCTGATTGCCAAAGAGTGTGGATATGATAAATGTTCCTGCACCAATGGTGATATGAACATCTTTAGCTACTTTATTCATTGTAAGATGGCTTCCATCAAACTGGACACCGGTAGCTATTCTTTTATTATCTTATTTCCAGAGTTCTTCTGGAATTGCAAATCTCTTTGCAACTGTGAATCCTGATCCATTATCTACAAATGCATGTAGATGATATTATCTGTGATCAGGGAATTTTAATCCAATCTCTATGTAGTTGCTGTATCTACTAGTAGAGACGACTTTTGATTATTGAAGCTCATTTTCTTGAGCTTGTTCTTGTGGTATGAATGGTTTACATTCTTCGTCTGGATTGTTTTCTGGTGGTTCAACCAGTTCTATATCTTCATCGATCTTTTCTTCATCGATTTTTTCTTCCTTCATTTTTGAGGAAGAGGTTCCACAATATCTTGGAACAGAGTTTCTATTTTTTTCTCTTTTTGTTCAGAGAAATATTCTTCATATTCTTGTTCTACCAATTGGCTGATAAGACCATTCTTGGTTTTTCTTCTTACTTCAGCTATGAAGCATTCTTTGTGATAAGTCTTTTTTGACTCTTCACAAAACATAGGAAGTCCATTCTTTTCATGACATAGACAGTAGTCACAAATGAATGTACCAGGGTTCACCTTATATGAAGACATTATTGCTTCTATCTTACTTTCTTCCCAGTTTTGGACTTTAAGAACATTCATCTGTCTAGATTCTAAGTAGTCTATTTCAGAATCTATTTCAGAGTCAGATGAAGATTCTTCTTCAGACCAAGCAGAGTAAACTGACCTGTCATCATCTTCTTCAGAATAGGCTATTTCGTAGCCTTTCATGTTTGCTGTTTCTACTATGGGCTCATATTCTTCAAATAGAGCTTTAGTAGATCTTTTACCATTTTCTGGGCATTCATTGGCATAGTGCCCTTCAGCTTTACATAACCAGCATCTGCAAGCTTTCTTGCCTGGTTGTTTATTCTGATGGTTGGTCTGATGATTCTTCTTTTTCTTGAAGAATTTCTTTTTCAGATCTTGATCTTGTTGTTTTTTTTAAGTTGGAACTTTTCTTGAATTTCCAATCCTTTTTCTTATTACTCTTTCTGAATCTTTTCGAGTAATATTTTTCTTTCTTCTTATGGACTTTGGATTCATGGCATCCCTAGTTGGTAGGTATATCCAATATTCCATAACAGAAGTTTTCAACTCCTTTGAGCTGTTTCTTGGCCATTATGGCTCTAAGATTTGCTTTGCATTGCTCTTTTAGTAATTGCCTGATTCTGTCGGCAATTCCTCCAACTAAAAATCTTTCAATTGGTTTTTCAGCTATGCTTTCTCTCACAGCTGTTCTCCATGGTTCAGGGAGTTTTCTGTGTAATAAGTTCACTAGATCAGTATTTTCTAGTTCACCTATTGTACAGTAGTATTCTTGAAATTCATTCAAGTATTCTTCAAAATATCTCATGTCACAGATTTTGAGAGCATAGATATTTGATTTGGCCGTTTCTTTAGCCTTTTCACTCAAGTTTGAGAGATCTCCATAGAATTGTTCATACAGGGGTACTGCAAAATCATACGGGGATTTTGAATTTTTGTTCTCTTCTAGCCAGTTTCTTCCTCTGGCAGTCTCTTTGAAAGACAAATAATATTTTTTGGCTACTCCAGTGAGAGTAGTTTCATAGTACACCTGAAGATATGGTGCTTCAAACTTTCCAAGAGTAAGAGCAGAAGCCATCATGAGACTATCTACCCATTGATCAAGAGTTTTTCTCTTGTCTAGAGCCTAGATTTAGCCATATACCATAATTTGTAATTGGTACCCTAGGCATATTGTCTTCTGGGACAAATCTTTGAGAATTTCTTTCTTCTTTTTTGCCCGTAGGAGCTTTCTGCACAGGGAGTTTCAGTTTTCCCTTTTCTCGGATGATGAAGGTTTTGGATATGGAGCTTTCTTCGTCTTCCATTTCTATATCTTGATAGGGAAGGATTTTTCTTACCTTTCCTGTTTTGAATTTTTTTCATCTCTTCGATTAGTTGTTTTAATCGTTCAATATTTTTGCAAGATTCTGCTTCATCATAGAGTTCATAGAGCTTTTTTGCTCTAAACATATTTACTGGTCTATTTAGATCAACTTCTAATTCTTCTTCAGTAATAGGATCTGTTGGTTTTTCAGAGAACTTGGTACCACTAACACTAGCTTCTCTAATGCTGTAGCTTCTTCTGAGAAGATTTTTGTTTATCCTGATGTTTTCAGGACATACGTCACTTTTTCTGTGATCGTCAAATTTTAGACTGATATCTCCAATATTTCTGGTTTCATATATTGCCGCTTTGGCACTTTCTGGTGGTTTCTTTGGACCAGATAATTTCCATTCTAAAGGAAAAGTTACTTCATTCCAAGTAACCTTGTGAATCTGTTGTGAATGGTTCTTCTGACTAGTGAGAAATCCAGTAGTAAGACTTGGGATATTTGATATCCTTGTCTTAGGTTCTACTGTGGTGCTCATCAGTTTATAGTATATTCTGTATACTATTGCAAGTTCTTGCATATCCTTTTTCATTGATATGTCATCTGTCTTGACTCTCAATCTTAGACAATGGGCTGCATCTTTCAAGCTGGTTGAGAAATTTGGGAAGCAGTTGAAATATGTCACTTGATTGCATAACGATGCTTCAAGTGTTCCCAGCAGACTAGCTTGAAAATCTGTTAGCCTATTGTTTTGTAAAACACATAGAACTGAATAGTTTATGCCTTCTCGGGTAAGAAGTTTTATGCCTACTTGGACTGCTCCAATGTGCATAAATTGATAATTCTTTGTTCTTGCTCTGGCAACTTCTTCAGGAGTGATCATCAAGAGATCTGTTTCTCCTGTAGTAGAAGGGGTTGTAAATTCCAATAATTTGAAATGATGGCTATCCATCAGTTCAAACTTTCCTCTTTTTGATTTGTTTAAAATCTAACTTTGGAATTGTGGAGTTTTTCACCTCCTGTTCAATTTCATTGTATTCGAATTCTTCAGCATTTAGGAGTTGTACTCCTTTCTTTTTTCCGAAGATGCTCATCATCTTGACATCCCTTGCTACCAAGTGCTTTGGTTTTTCATACCTAATACTAGTCAGACTAGTAGAAGGTTCTGGAAAAATCATACTTAGCGTAGGATTCTTCTCAGGTTTTTCTAATAGTTTGAATCCATTAGCTTTCTTTGATTTTACTGGAGGCCTTTTCTTATCATTCAGTATATTTTTCATGGAATCCAGCATTTCTCACTGTTCATTGATTTTTCTGCCAACACTTGTTAGCTGTTCTTCTTCCCTTTTAGGAAGTTCTTTGTTATAATCTATTTTGTGCTCCAATTTTTCTAATTGGGCAATTATATCTGGTACTTTTTCTAGATGATCTTGACATCTAGATACTTCTTGTATCAGGTTCTGATGTTTCTCATCAGAAGATTTTAGTAGAGAATTCAACTTCTCTAATAGTAATTCAGACAATTGTCCCCATTGGGGATTCCCCTTTTGAGCTCTTTTACAAGCTCTGATACCAGTGATGTGCGGATCTAACCAATACTCAAGTAATCAAGAGGTTTTTGTTCCTCTCGGAGAATATATTCGAGATCTCCGATTGATTTTTCAACTTTGTAAATTATTTTCTGGACTATAAAGATAATATCCCAATAATCGGGAGTTTCTCTTTTAAGCCTTGACCTGTAATCTTTTAACTTTCTTAGCTTTTCTTTTTCTTCAGCTAACTCTTTACTTGTATTTTTGCAGATAGCAATCAATTCTAATCTGTCAATGATCGAAATTATGAATAGTGAAAACTAGCTGTTTTCCTTCGAATAGAGGATAAATCGTGAAAACTAGATGTTTTTCTTCGAATAGATGATAAATCTTAATTGCAATTATAGTCAAAAACAAATAAATTCAAGATGAGCCCACCACGTTTCATCAAAAGGAAAAAGGAGAGGGAAAGAAAACTGTTCAAATTAATAGTAAACATGTAAAGATCGGAGAGAGAGAGAGGAAGGAAGGGTATTGTTTGGACCCAAAATGAGCATTTTGGTTTGACAAAGCGTGTCTTGGAGAAATTGAGCCAATATCAGTGGCTCACATATATATTTTCGATAAGTTCAAAAATATATTATTAAGAGGCTAAATAAGGCCTACCAAACATGGAAATGAAAAATCAACTTTAGCACATTTTCCTACTTCGGCTAGGAGAAACCGAGCTAGACAAGAAATGAGGGATGGCGGACTAACTATCCGAACTCCAAATGAGTTGAAACTTTCCAGATTAATTCTAGACATCCCATTTATCATTTCTTATGAAGAGTACCAAAGCTCGTTCGGAGTGGAAAACCTTCAAACAAACAGTCCAATTTTCTGCAGAAGCAAAACTTGGAAACTGGACCTGTAAGAGGTCCAGCAGCATTTCCGGCCCAACCACATGGAAATAAATTCTGAAATTTTACCACAATAATCTACATTCATGGTGGATCATTTCATATGAAGAAATAGAAGGTTGAATCTGAGTTATTAGTGGAGATAAAAATTGAGGGATAAGGGAGCAGAAAATGACTTAAACCTAACAAATTCCATTAAGTGTTTAAGTATTCAAACCTAACATTCCATTAAATGTTTAAGTGCTCAAACCTAACCCATTATGATTTGTTTTTAAGTCCAAATAGTGTTGCTTGGTAGCCTATAAATAGAGGCTACAACATAGAACAATAGACCCATTCATACATCAAAACATCTCTAAGATGATCTAAGTTCTCTCTAGAGCAAACCTCTCTAAGAGCAACTCCTCTCCTTCTCTTTCTCTTACCGGTGATCACACTCCTAGTCCTAGTCTTCTCAGAAGCCGACTTTCAGTGCCACCAAACCCTCTGTCAACGTACTTCGGTCCTAGTCTCCTCGGGAGCCGACGGTAGTGCCGCGACCAAATGACCAAGTCATTCATCAAAACATCTCTAAGATGATCTAAGTTCTCTCTAGAGCAAACCTCTCTAAGAGCAACTCCTCTCTTTCTCCTTCTCTTATCGGTGATCACACTCTAAGTCCTAGTCTCCTTTGGAGCCGACTATTAGTGCCACCAAACCCTCTGTCAACGTACTTCGGTCCTAGTCTCCTTGGGAGCCGATTGTAGTACCACGACCAAAAACACCACAAAAGAGACCAATTCACACAATTCAAAACATCTCTAAGATGATCTAAGTTCTCTCTAGAGCAAACCTCTCTAAGAGCAACTCCTCTCCTTCTCTTTCTCTTATCGGTGATCACACTCCTAGTCCTAGTCTTCTCGGAAGCCGACTTTCAGTGCCACCAAACCCTCTGTCAACGTACTTCGGTCCTAGTCTCCTCGGGAGCCGACGGTAGTGCCGCGACCACAACGGTTACAGAACCAGCCAAGCAAGGGTAACGCCCTAGCAACCCAGCCAAGCTAAAGTCACGCTTTAGCAAGTTCTCAATACTTCCCGGTGATGTCGCTCTGCTCAATCTACAATATTGAGTATCGATTGTGTTAACAAGAAGAAACTTCAGCAAAGTCCTCACCACGAGGCATAAAGAATCCCACGACGAGGTTGGTGCTCTCCTCGTCTACAATCGCTTGATAGAAGTCAGGTCAAGGGACACCCCCGACGACCGCACCCGAACGGTGCTGGCACGCCCGCGCAGAAAAGAGACTGTTGACCAGCTGCAGAAAAACTGGAGCCAAACATTTTGGCACGCCCAGTGGGACTACATCAGAAGTTTTACTCTTGAAGCACATTCAACCGCCGGGCTTCAAAACAAACATTTTGGCACACCCGGTGGGACAACATCAGAAGAGTCTTTTCTCTTGAAGCACATTCAACCACCGGGCTTCAAAACAAACATTTTGGCACACCCGGTGGGACAATCTGGATAACACTAGAGTCTTTTTGTGTTCGCCATCATTGGGATGTCAGGGGAAAATCTTTACCAAAAGAAATTCCTAAAGTGACAAGATGGCCAATGTTGCCACCATTGGCAATATTGACATTGATGACGAGTTCGAACCACTCATCATTCCACCAGATGCTAACCTGGATGAGAGGCTTCGCATCCTTACACTGCATAGTGAAAATTATGGGAAGCATCTGGCAGCTTCGATCGCGAAAAGGGAACAACGAATTCGCGAGTTGAAGCAGCGAATGAATCAGAATGCTCAGAAAGCTAAAGAGCAGTCACAAAAGCTTTTCTCGAGCAGAGACAAACAGACTGCCCAACTTGCCGCGAACATCACATCTGAGTTCACGACCTTACGCGAGGAAGGTTCTACCTTGGCTAATTCGCATCAAGGCGAATTCGAACGTCAAAAACCTGCATGCGAAGAGGTTGTTTCTGAGACTAACTTGCCTATAGGTGGCAATCAACCTAAGGGTCTCACTGGTGAGTCACAGCCTTACACAGAGGTTGTGCATGGAAAAGGTCATCAACAAGGTTGTTCTTCTGACAATACAATTGTCTTTGAACAAATATCTAATTTCTCCACTGATCAAGCCAAATACGTGGCTACTGATCAGATGCATGGGGGGCAAGATATGACCCATGATCATCCCTTTGATCAAGAGAAGATGGCGACAGTTGGCGACAAAGCCGATCTTGGGACACCGTCATCTCCCGAATTGCAAACGAAGATCATGCTTTGTCAACCAACAAAGATACTTGGGGGGCAAGATTACTCCTCCTACAAACCAAATTGCTTCCAATTCTTCGACGCGAAGTATCTTTGTTGCTTTCCTACAAGCTCTCACAGGAGGGATTTTTACCCTACAAATTTTGATACATCGGAGCTTGGAGTGAAGCATAGATGGCCTCCCCCGTGGCCTTCTGGAGGTTAGCCAAACATAGTATTGCTAACTTCTTTCTTTGTTTAAATTTCCTGTCAATTTTCAGTTTTCACTTTTATTTTCGCCATTTGTGAATCATAACGGAATAGGTGAAGTCTCTTTTGTTAATATTGGCCTAAACTCCTTATTGGTGCCTAATTCATGTCCCTTAAGGTTAAGGGAGGCTTTTATTAACACTTGTTGAACTGTCTTCACACTTATGACATTTCTCATCTTAGTAAGTATAGCCTATGTGAAATGGTGTCTAGAAAGGGGACAACGTTCATGACAGGTTCTTGAATCCAGAAGTGCGTGCAAATGGGCCTAAACCACTATGTGGGAGTAGCTCATGCCAAAATGGATTTTGCCTCTCTTGTTCACTCCCCCACCTGGCCATTTCAGTAAGGTTGCCCAAAGGATTTGAAAGAAAATTTGTGTCTAGGCGACTATACTTGGGCCGCATGTCTAAACCTTGATTCACATTGTCTTATTGAATTCAGCTACTTATCAAAAAAAAAAAAAAAAAATACAAAAAAAAGTTTTGTTAATGTCTAAAAGTTCGGCGGTAGCTGAACCTTTGTTAACGCTGATCCGGTGGGCGGATCGATACTTAGTGTTCTCAGAGCCTCCGTTGCCTGTCAAGTAAAATACAAAGGGGCGTCAGAGGGAGACCGCGCTGGGCGGTCTTCAACTCTCCGATGCCTAAGTTAGTCAATGTATTTATGTTGACAGAGTAACAGTAGGTAAAGTATTGAATGCGTAATTAATGAGGAGAGAGGAGAGGACCTTTTATAGGTGAGGAAGAGGTTGATCTTCTCTTTGTTTTCGATGTGGGACTGATATGCTTCAGTTCCCAGTTTCAGAAGCTTCTGATGCCATCTTGGCGCGGCGCGTGGCGGCGCGTCGTCGCCGATCTGGAGGTGGTCCGACGTTGGGGCTGTAGCCCGCCGGGCGGTGTGTCTGCATGTCATTCCTTTGGTTGGAATTAGTGCCTTTGGCGGTACAATGAGCGTAGCCCATTAGAGCTAATTATGCTTGCAAATGTACATGTATGTACAAGTCCCCCAAGTCCCCAGTCAAGGAGGGCAATCTTGGTTGGGGAGTTGTTCGGCGGTTTGAAGCGTTTTCTTCCGCTAGACTTGCAAGAGCATAATTAGCGTCAGTGCGTTGTCAACCGTTGGTTTTATCGAGCAAACGCTTTATACCCTTTCGGGTGGGCCCCTGCTAGGCCCTCCAGGGAGTCCCCCACTCCCCGGCTAAGATAGACCTCCGGATGGTCGGAAAATTGTTTGTTGAGGGGGAGCTGCACGGAGCAGAGGGTGTTGGGTAGCGAGCCCAAGCTTTAGGACCCAAATGACGGGGGTCAACGTGCCTGATCAGGGCCGTCGTAGACTGTTGACCAGTCCCCGTGTCCCGTAGGGACGGTCTGACGGTAACGCCGCGTGGCGGTCGTTGTCAGAGAGGCGTGGCCTCGGGATTCGCCGTTTGGCGGATATCCCCCCGCTAAATGCAGTAAGAAGCGGTGTCCGGTAGGCGTGCCTAGCGGTATTTTGTAGAGTGATTGCTGAACATACGCGGCTAGCAAGCTGAAAAGGAGGTTCCGCTAGATGTTCATAGCGGAAGATGCCCAGCTTGCAGGATGGTAAGGGAGAAGTTCCGCTGGCGGGGTTTCGCTCAGCGGAGACTTCGTCATTTGGCCGATGACAAGTGAGAAGTTCCGCTGGCGGGGTTTCGCTCAGCGGAGACTGTCACTTGGCAGTTGACAAGTGGGAAGTTCCGCTGGCGGGGGCGTGCTCAGCGGAGACTTCGGCACTTGGCCGATGACAAGTGAGAAGTTCCGCTGGCGGGGTTTCGCTCAGCGGAGACTTCGTCACTTGGCCGATGACAAGTGAGAAGCTCCGCTGGCGGGGTTCCGCTGAGCGGAGACTTCGTCACTTGGCCGTTGACAAGTGGGGAGTTCCGCTGGCGGGGGCTTGCTCAGCGGAGACTTCGGCACTTGGCCGATGACAAGTGAGAAGTTCCGCTGGCGGGGTTTCGCTTAGCGGAGACTTCGTCACTTGGCCGATGACAAGTGAGAAGCTCCGCTGGCGTGGTCTCGCTCAGCGGAGCCACCGGACGATTGGGGAATTCTGCCGAAACGGTTGTTCCCACCGGACGCTTCGTCTGGTGGTAGTTGACACGTGTTGAACCCGTAGAGGGTTAGCGTGCGCAGGCCTGTCCCCTAAGCGTAGCCGTCTCCTCGCCATTAATGATAGTAATGATGGATTTCGTAACCGAGGCGACGCCTCGGTTAATCCGGAGAGTAAGTGAAAAGTGATGACACGTGTACGGCTGGTGTGTGATGTCGTATTTCAGCGGACGGCTTAGAACGCGTTGATGTTGACATAAAAGGGGGGGAACCTTAGAGAGATTTGACACTTTGTGAAAACTTCAAACTCGAGTCGTCGTCTTCAAGCTCCCTGCGATTTGCGAATAGAGTTCCTCAGGGAGAAAACTGTGGAGTTACCGGGTCTTGGGAACGAAGTTTCTGTTGGTGAGGACAAGCGCTTGCAATCAAATCAAGGGTTTCATCAGTAAGGTTGGTTCTCTGACTCTTATCCCTGTTCCATTGAATTTCTGTTTATATGTTGTTGTCAGTGTTCTGGGTTTTGTGAAGTGGGTTTTTCTGGGGGATGGGTTTTGGTGGTTTTTGTTTTTGTTTGACAGTCGGGGTTTCTGGGTTTGCTAGATGGTCGAATCTGGGTTCAGTGTTGGTTATTTGTTCTTGTTTTTGTGATTTCTGGGTAAACTGACGCATGTTCTTGTCGATACTGATGTACGAATAGGCTAGATCTGTTTGTGCTAACTGGTGTGGGTTTTAGGGTTTGGGATGGCTAACGTCATAGAGATATCGAGCAGTGAGGATTCCGGGTCTGACGTGTCGTTCAGCGCGGCGGATAGGGTATTTATTGACTCGTTGCGTCCGTCTGCCCATGCAGGAACCTCACTGCCGGAACCGTTAGAGGTTGAGCCGCTACAGACCGTACCTTGGGAAATAGCCATGGGTCGTACGTCACGTCCGGAGAGCTCTAAGGCGGGTGAGGTGGCGGCGGCCAAAGGTAGGCGCGACGAGCGCCTGGCGAGCAACAGTGCCGCCAGCGGATCCGCCGGGGATGAGGAGACAGCGGGGGAAGACGCTGAGTCCGCGTGGTTCCTCCGGGATGGCACTCCCGTCGACGAGGCGGGAGGGCGGATGACTCTCGCCGCCGTTGGCAAGATGAAGCGGACGTTCCGGCTGCCGGGCTCCGTGAAGCTGCGCCCGCCGACTGCGGATGAGAGAGCGTCAATTCTCCCGGCGGGATTTGCGGCCGTTCATGAAACGATACTCCGCCAAGGGGTGACATTACCGCTGGTGCCAAATCTGCAAATCCTGGTGTGCGAGTTCGGCCTTGCGTTCGGTCAGGTTTGTCCCAACATGTGGCGCCTGCTGCTGGCGATGAACTCGTTGTGGCGGTTGTCAGGATGCGAGGGGCCTACCGTGGCGGAAGTGCTTCATTTCTACGAACTGGTGTACGTGAAGCGCCAGGGTTGCAGAGGGCAAGTGAACCTGAGCCGCCGGCAGGGAGCGCCAAAGTTGATAGAAAACCTAAGGGATTCAATGTCCTATTGGCGGGGGACCTTCTGTGTCGCCATGGAGGGATGGGAGTACCAGGCTGGAGCGAACGAAGAAGGGCCGACGTTCAGGATTAAGTCGGAATTCCAACCTATCCGAGGTTGGTGACCAATTTCCGCTGGCGGTAGCCGGCGGGGTTTGTATGTTGAAGGCTTTGTATTCTTACTAATCTAATTGTGTTTGTGCAGCGGGACTGCGGTACAACCTAACGCGGGAGGAGGAGTGTCGCATTGCTCGTATCAGAGGCTGTTGGCGGAACCGTAACCTGCTAGACTTCAGACTGCTGACTGGTTGGGATTTGCTGGTGGACCAGAAACTTACTCGCTCCATTGGTAAGAAATTTCCGTCAGATCGATGTTTCGTTTGTAACTAGTCGAGACTGACTGGCTTGTGTATTTTCCCAGAAACTCCGCCAGGAAATAAGTCGAGCCGCGACGCTTTCGAAAAAGCAATGGACCGCGCCGAGGTGGACAACTATCTGGAGACCATGTATGCCGAAGGGCTGGCAGCCCAACAGACGCTGGTGAACCCCGAGACACTGGCGCTGAGCCAGTCAGAAGTTCCGGTAGTGCTGCCAATGCCACATCACTCCCATCTTGGTGAGGATGGCTGCCGGTAGTGCAGGCGGGAGTTTCAATGTGTGGCGGGAAGAAGGGAGGCGCTGCGGCTGGGCAGCAGAGGGATCGGATGCCCGCCAATAGGCGTGGTCCTCAAAAGGAAAAGGCGGTGCCGCCGGCGGATGCTGTCATTGCAGCAAGGGAGGAACCGCCGGTGAGGGTGACAAAGACTGCCGCCGGGAACCAGAGGGCGCCGGAGAGAAAGCGTCGGCAGGCCGACTCCCCTGACGAGGAAGAGGGGGAGGACGTGGAGGTGATCGGCTCGCGCCAACAGAAGAAGGCCGGAGGAGTTCCGTCGAAGACTGCTGTGGTGGAGGGAGAAGAACCCACCGCCAACGAGCTAGACTCGTTTGCCGAGTACGCACCGTTCATGACAGGCGGGGAGCGGGAGTTTCTCTTCCACCTATGCGAACGGCTAGGGTTCGGCGGCCTAGCGGGTATCTCACGCCCGACAGCAATTGACCAATCGCCCTTCAACTTGGCGTTTAGGCAAATATCGGCGGGACTGTACGACATGTTTGCGGCGGCGTCGAAGCAGCCCATGGTCGAGGTTGAGCTGCGGGAGGAAATTCAAAGTCTCCAGAGGGAGTTGGCGGAGGCTAAGGAGAAGCTGGCGGAAGCAGAGCGGCGCCTGACTAAGGCAGAGAGTGACCTTGCCGATGCCCGCGGTAAGCTCCGCGTGGCCATCGAGCGCGACCTGGAGAGGAATGACCGCGTCGCCAAGTTGGAGCGGGACATTGCGTTGCTGGAGGAGCGGATTGCCGCCAAGGATAAAAAACTTATTATCGTCCAGCGGGAGTCTGCCGCCCGGGTGACGGAGTTGAAGCGGTTAGAAGGTGAGGTTGCTCGTCTGAGAGCTGAAGGGAATACCGTTGCGGCAGCCGCTGTCGAGGCATTCAAGCAGTCTGACGAGTTTAAGAAGGCGATGACTGAGTCGGCGAAGGCCGGGGCCCTGGCAAACATAGATATGCTGAAGCGGAAGGGTGCCATCGACTTTGCCAAAGCGTCGCAGCCTGATGTGCCGGCAACCAGGAGTACGCCGCCGGTGAAAACTGTCACGACAGCCCCAGTGGGAGGCGCTCGGTCAGGGAGCGGGGAAAGTGGTGCCCATCCGGCGGAAGACTCCCAGCAGACTCCCAACCCCACCCCGTCAGAGGTATCGCGCGCTGGTTTCTTGGCGGCACACACCCGTGCAGACGGTACCATAGAGACCCCGAGCCCGACAGCGCGAGGGTCCGATCAGACTAGTCGAGCGGTCCTGCCGCCGCCCGCCGGAGCAGAAGATGCCGAAGAGCACCCCTGAGGCCAGTTGGACCGCTCTAGATTTTGCAACTTCCCTATTTCCGTTGTAGCCGTCGAGGCATATCATTTTGTAATGTTTTTTTGCTGAATAGTATGAAATTCTGAGTTTGTTTGCCCCATGCGTTTGTGCCGTTGGTATTCTGAATTACATTTTGCTTTTGTCAATCAATGACACATTAAAGGAATTAAAATTGGTCCAAGTGCACTTCGTAGAGGACGATATCCGCTGACGATTGCTGGCGTTGCCAGTTGCCCTCAGTGCTAGACTTGGCTACAATGGTTTGAATAATTCCTCGTTTCATTGATAGCTGATGGATCAGCGTACAAAAGTGGGGTAGTACCCGTCGGGTAGCTTCCCTTAGCTAAATATTAAACAAAAACTTAGCTAAGTCAAGATGCTCCTGGGTAGCGGTCTGACTATTTGTAATAATACCGAAGGTGCTCGGTATTCCAAGGGTGAGCCGATTTGACGCCATCCTTGTCCATTAAGTAGAAGGTGCCTGGGCTCACGACTTCCACAATGTTGTATGGGCCCTCCCAAGTTGGGCGGAGCTTGGTCGGAGGTGGAATGACTTCCTTCATTACCCAGTCCCCCAGTTGGAGGTTCCGGGCCTTGACTCTGGCGTTATAGAAATGCGATACGAGCCTTTTGTTTTGCAAGTTGCGCAAATGGGCCTTGAGTCTTTTCTCTTCTAGGAGGTCCCTGTCCAGATTGATGCCGTCGCCGTTGGTGTCTGGGCAGTAGCCCTCGACCCTAGCGGTAGGCTGAGTTACTTCAATAGGTAGGACCGCCTCTGCGCCGAACATCATGCAGAAAGGAGTTTCGCCGGTGGCGGTAGTTGGAGTTGTCCGGATGGCCCACAGGACTTCTGGAAGCTTCTCCGCCCATAAACCCTTGGCGCTGTCGAGCTTCTTTTTTAGCAGCTTCTTGATTATCTTGTTTGCTGCTTCGACCTGGCCGTTGGTTTGGGGGTGGGCGACAGATGCAAAACTTAGCTTGGTGCCCAAGTTGGCGGTGAATGATATGAGTTCCTTGTTATTGAACTGTGTACCGTTGTCTGTAATGATTGTGTGCGGGACACCATAGCGGCAGTAGATGTTCTTCCAGAGGAAGCGAATGACCTTGACGGTAGTAATCGCCGTTAGTGGCTCCGCCTCTATCCATTTACTGTTGTAGTCGATGGCTACAATGATGTACTTGAACTGGCCCTTGGCGGTTTGGAATTTTCCCATCAAATCAAGGCCCCACGTGGAGTGAACCCAAGGGCCGATGATTACTGACAGAGGTTCCGCCGGCGCGTGTGGGAGATCTGCGAACTGTTGGCATTTGTGGCAAGACCTCGAAATCCTCCGGGCGTCATCACCCAGTGTGGGCCAGAAGTAGCCCTGTCGCAATGTGCGGTTGGCTAATGATCTAGCGCCTGAGTGGTTTCCACACTCTCCGCCGTGGATTTCCACCAGGACGATCTTTCCCTCCTCTGGGGTTAGACAGCGGAGGTTGGGGTAGGTGAACCCCTGGCGGTACAGCTTGCCATTCTGAATGTTGTAGCGGGTTGCTCGCCGCTTGAGCTGTCTTGCCTGGATCTTGTCCTCTGGCAATGTGCCGTTGCGCTTATATGCAATGATCTCGTCCATCCAGCTGGAGTTGACGTCAATGTTGAAGATCTCCGCCAGGGTCCTTGTGATGCTTGGCTTGTCAAGGTATTCTACCCTTGTGTCAGCTGGACTCTGATGTGGCTGGGCGGTTGCCAGTCTCGCCAGTGAATCAGCCTTGGCGTTCTTTTCCCTGGGGATTTGTGTGATGTTGTGGAATTTGAACTTTTTTAGCAACGTTTTGACGTACCCCAAATATGCCGCTAACTGCTGGTCCTTGGCCTGGAAGCTGTCGTTGACCTGGTTAACAACTAGCTGGGAGTCGCTGAATATGTTGACGCTGTCAGCCCCCGAGTCAATGGCGAGGAGTAGACCGGCGATGAGTGCCTCGTACTCCGCCATGTTGTTTGAAGCTTTGAAGTTGAATTTCAACGCGTATTCCGCGTTCAGTCCCCCTGGTCCTGTTAGGATGACTCCGGCGCCGCTGGCCTTGGTGCTGGCGGATCCATCCACATGTAGGTTCCAATCTGACTGTGGGGGAGCTGACTCCTCAACGGTTACTATATCTGTTCCGGGACTTGTCTCAACACCGGGCTCCGGCCGTCGCTCGGTTAACTCGGCGATGAAGTCCGCCACTGCCTGGCCTTTCATGGCGGTTCTTGGTTTGTATTCTATGTCGAACTCGCTGAGCTCGATGGCCCACTTGCTGAGGCGCCCCGAGTGTTCAGGGTTCTGCATTACCTGTCTCAGCGGTTGATTTGTTAACACATGGATTGTGTGGGCCTGGAAGTACTGGCGGAGGCGCCTGGCGGCAACGATAAGTGCAAGGGCCAGTTGCTCCAAGGGGGGATACCTTGTTTCTGCTCCGTTCATGCCTCTGCCGGCGTAGAACACCGGGAGTTCATCCTGGCCTTCCCTTCTAACAATTGCGCAACTTACCGCTGATGCAGATACCGCTAGGTATATGAATAGGGTTTCTCCTTGGACAGGGACGGAGAGGAGAGGGACTGCCGCCAGGTATTCCTTCAGGCCCTGGAACGCCGCCTGACATTCCGGATTCCAGTCGATGACCTTCTTGTGCGTTGTTTTGAGGAGTTTGAAGAATGGGGCGCACTTATCAGTGAGTCGAGAGATGAACCGGGAAAGGGCGGTTAACTTGCCCTGGAGGCACTGGACGTGCTTCTTATACTCCGGGTCCGCCAGGTCAAGGATGGCCTGGACCTTGTCTGGATTAGCCTCGATACCTCGCTCGCTGACGATGTATCCCAAGAATTTGCTAGCGGTGACCGCAAAGAAACACTTCTCTGGGTTGAGGCGCATGCCGTAGGCCAAGAGAATGGTTACTATGACCTTGAGGTTTGCCACATGTCCGCTGGCCTTTACGCTTTTGACTAACATGTCGTCCACGTATACCTCGATGATTTTTCCCAGATGCTCAGCGAACATGGCATTCATCAACCGCTGGTAAGTTGCACCGGCGTTCTTCAGACCGAAAGGCATGACATTGTAGCAGTAGAGGCCTTTGTCGGTGGTGAAGGTGGTGCATTCCTGGTCGCTGGGGTGCATCTTGATCTGATTGTATCCGGAGAAAGCGTCCATCATGCTGAGGAGCTCATGTCCGGCCGTTGCATCGACTAATTGATCGATACGAGGTAGCGGGAAGCTATCCTTTGGGCATGCCTTGTTGAGATTTTTGAAGTCGACGCACATCCGCCACTTGCCGCTGGCCTTCTTGACCATTACCAGGTTTGAGATCCACTGGGGATAGATAACTTGGCGGATGAACCCAATGTCCTGGAGTTTCGCGACCTCCTCTCTGATTGCCCGGTATTTTTCCTCATCAAAGGCCCTTCGCTTCTGCTTGATGGGATAAAAGGAGGGTTTGATGGTCAGTTTATGAGTGATAATGTCAGGAGAGATACCTGGCATGTCCGCGTATGACCATGCAAAGACGGCGGCGTTATCACGTAAGAACTGAGTGAGCTCTGCCTCCACCTCTGGGTTTAGATGGGCGCCTATGCGGACTGTCCGCTCAGGGTGTTCATCCGAGAGGCAGACAACCTTTAGTGACGTGTCAGGGTCGACCAGCTCCTTCCTTACATACTTCTCCTCTTCATCCCTAGGATCCTCAAAGATATTTGGTGGCGGTGCCTCATTGCCCACTGTCAGAATTTCATGGCGGCGCGTCGACCGCGCTAAAGTTGTCGAGTAACACTCTCGCGCCAGCTGTTGACTTCCCCTGACACAGCCCGTGCCGTTGGGCGTGGGGAACTTCATAAGGAGCATGTACCAGGCAATGATGCACTTGAGCTTGTTAAGTGCAGGTCGACCGATGATGGCGTTGTACGAACTGAAACAGTCGACAATAATGAATTCTGTATGTACCTCCGCCATACAAGGGCTAGTACCAATAACCAGCCGCATGTAATCTGACCCCAGCGGCTGTGTGACGTCACCGGAGAAGCTGAGCAGTGGCTCGTGATCCTGGAGCAGTTTTTTATTCCGCTTGAGATGGTCGTAGCAACCATTGAAGATGACGTTGACGGCGGATCCGCTATCCACCAAAATTCTCCCCACCGAGAATTTGCCCAGAATGGCATCGACCAAGAATGGGTCGTCATGAGGTAAATGCACTCCGCGCTCTTCCTCCTCTGAAAAGGTAATAGGTTCCCAACCTGATTTCGAGAGTTTGGCGGATCTTTCGTAGCGGATATTGCAGACTTCTTTTGGGTGATTAGCGCGTGCATAGCGCTTCCTTGCCCTGTGAGACATGCTGGTGATTGGGGCGCCGCCATCGATGGTATTGATGCGGCCCAAGGTCTCAACGTTGGCAATTACTGGTGGTGGCTGACGCACCTTGAACTGGTCCATCTTGCCGTCACGGTACAGGGTCTCAATGGCCGTTTTGAGAGCATTGCAACTGTTGGTATTGTGGCCGCTGTCTTCGTGGTATTTGCACCACTTGCCGGTGTTCCTGGGCTTGCCTGTTTTTGGGTACTTTGGAGGGGGTGGCGGTGGGATCTGATCCTTGCACTGATTGTAGATGTCTTCATATGAGGCAGTCAGGACGGTGAAAACTGCATACCGCTGCGAGGACTCCGCCTGCTTGTTGCGGTTATCCCCATGTGTTGGGCGGTTTCCCTTATGGTATTGCTGATCCTTCTGCCGCTTGCTCTGGTGGTGGCCCTGTGGCCACTCCCTTTTCTTGTCAGTTGATGGTGCTGAGGGGGTCTTGCTAGCGGTTTCCTTATGACTGGAAGATGGCTGTGCTGATTTTGGTGTTGGTGGTGGTGGGATTTCTCCGTATGTGATGAATTCCGCCTGGGCGTGAATGACCGCCTCACTCATGACGTGGTCATACGTCGCATTGGGATGATTGTAGTTGAGGTGATAGAGGAACGGTCCCTTGAGCAGTCCCTTCCTGAAGGCCGCCGACGCCATCGTTTTGTCTAGGTCACGGCACTGAGATGCTGCCGCCCGCCACCTTGTGACGAAGGCCTTCAGTGACTCGTCCTCCCCCTGCTTGACGCTGAACAGCTGACTTGTGTTGTGATGACCAGCGGATAATAGGATGAACCGGGAGAGGAAAGCATGGGATAGTGCAGTGAATGAACTGACAGAGCCCGACGGACACTCAAAGAACCAGTTCATTGCCTCGCCATCCAACGTTTCGCTAAACAAGTGGCACAAAGTGGCGTCGTCGAATCCCTTGTTGTTGGTGACCTTCTTGAAGGTGTCCATGTGGACGAAGGGATCGGACATTCCACCGTAATGCGCCATCTTTGGGGTTTTTGCATATGCCGGTCTGACAGCCTGCAGAATGGCAGCGGTGAAGGGCCCGGGTCTGGAAGCGAAAAGCGGATTCTGAGTTGGCGCCGGGACACCTGACTCCGCCCGGATCAACCTCTGCTCCAACTGGTGCATCCTTTCCAATATCTGGGCGGTTGCATCGTTGGTGGAATCAGCTTGAACAACCCGCTGGGACAGCCCGCGCCTTGGCACAGGCGGGACATTCGCGGTCCTCGTCTCCGAGCGGTTGGTGTGCGGGAGTGATTCCGCCTCTTGCTCCAACATGGGTTGGGGTATGGGCGGTGGTCCCATTCCTACTAACTCGGGCGGGTTTAGCGGCACTTGCATCTGTATGACCGGCCCCGGCCCCAACGACCCGGTGCCGGGTCGGCTGTGCCTGGTGCTATGTGATTGCTCGCCCTGTGCTGGGTGGGCGGTGGCCTCCAATGTCTTCTTTAATTCCTCGAAACGTGTCATGAGCGTAGCCACCTGCCGCTGGGCCTCAGCCTTTTCCTTGCGTTCCGCCTCACGCTCCTTGTTTGCCTTGTGAAGATCCGCCAGTGCCAGCTCGTACATAGTGACGAGATCTTGGACCGGCGGACGGCTGCTGCTCGGATTTGCCTCACCGCCGGGGTTGGCCGGGGTTGTGAATAGTGCGCGGTTAACGCCTACTGCTGGGTCGGGAAGTTGGGGGACGGCGGGATGGTTTGCCTGCTCTTCAGCGTTTCCCCCGCTACCGTTAGTCATGGTGATTGTGGTGGGATGGCCTTTTGTTCAAGGGTTCCCACAGACGGCGCCAATGTTAATGTCTAAAAGTTCGGCGGTAGCTGAACCTTTGTTAACGCTGATCCGGTGGGCGGATCGATACTTAGTGTTCTCAGAGCCTCCGTTGCCTGTCAAGTAAAATACAAAGGGGCGTCAGAGGGAGACCGCGCTGGGCGGTCTTCAACTCTCCGATGCCTAAGTTAGTCAATGTATTTATGTTGACAGAGTAACAGTAGGTAAAGTATTGAATGCGTAATTAATGAGGAGAGAGGAGAGGACCTTTTATAGGTGAGGAAGAGGTTGATCTTCTCTTTGTTTTCGATGTGGGACTGATATGCTTCAGTTCCCAGTTTCAGAAGCTTCTGATGCCATCTTGGCGCGGCGCGTGGCGGCGCGTCGTCGCCGATCTGGAGGTGGTCCGACGTTGGGGCTGTAGCCCGCCGGGCGGTGTGTCTGCATGTCATTCCTTTGGTTGGAATTAGTGCCTTTGGCGGTACAATGAGCGTAGCCCATTAGAGCTAATTATGCTTGCAAATGTACATGTATGTACAAGTTTCAAATTTTTACGTCGCGGAGGATGCAAAAAATTGTGTTCTTGCCTAACAGTGGCTTGAACTTACTAATATACTTAAGAGGCCATTGGTTTTGGTCTGGGCACATATACAAGAGACATTTAATATGCCTAGTATGGTATTAGCAGTGGAGGAGGTCAAATCAATATTTTTGCCAATAATTATGGCGAAAGCTGGGTTGCTAATTGTTGGCAGCGAAGTGGCTTTAATTACATGGCCTCGCGAAGGAAGACTGGCGATTAATATATGTATGCTCACTGTTCATATATATATAATTAAGAGGGAGAGAGGCTACTGTTCAAGTAATTTCAATCAAGCCAATAAAAGTGGCTTTGGAGCAACGATGTTATAAGAGCAGTGCTGATTCAAGACCTCTTCAGTCAAGACGAAGACCTTTGACTTCGAGGTCTGGGGGGCAATGTTTGGACCCAAAATGAGCATTTTGGTTTGACAAAGCGTGTCTTGGAGAAATTGAGCCAATATCAGTGGCTCACATATATATTTTCGATAAGTTCAAAAATATATTATTAAGAGGCTAAATAAGGCCTACCAAACATGGAAATGAAAAATCAACTTTAGCACATTTTCCTACTTCGGCTAGGAGAAACCGAGCTAGACAAGAAATGAGGGATGGCGGACTAACTATCCGAACTCCAAATGAGTTGAAACTTTCCAGATTAATTCTAGACATCCCATTTATCATTTCTTATGAAGAGTACCAAAGCTCGTTCGGAGTGGAAAACCTTCAAACAAACAGTCCAATTTTCTGCAGAAGCAAAACTTGGAAACTGGACCTGTAAGAGGTCCAGCAGCATTTCCGGCCCAACCACATGGAAATAAATTCTGAAATTTTACCACAATAATCTACATTCATGGTGGATCATTTCATATGAAGAAATCGAAGGTTGAATCTGAGTTATTAGTGGAGATAAAAATTGAGGGATAAGGGAGCAGAAAATGACTTAAACCTAACAAATTCCATTAAGTGTTTAAGTATTCAAACCTAACATTCCATTAAGTGTTTAAGTGCTCAAACCTAACCCATTATGATTTGTTTTTAAGGCCAAATAGTGTTGCTTGGTAGCCTATAAATAGAGGCTACAACATAGAACAATAGACCCATTCATACATCAAAACATCTCTAAGATGATCTAAGTTCTCTCTAGAGCAAACCTCTCTAAGAGCAACTCCTCTCCTTCTCTTTCTCTTACCGGTGATCACACTCCTAGTCCTAGTCTTCTCAGAAGCCGACTTTCAGTGCCACCAAACCCTCTGTCAACATACTTCGGTCCTAGTCTCCTCGGGAGCCGACGGTAGTGCCGCGACCAAATGACCAAGTCATTCATCAAAACATCTCTAAGATGATCTAAGTTCTCTCTAGAGCAAACCTCTCTAAGAGCAACTCCTCTCTTTCTCATTCTCTTATCGGTGATCACACTCTAAGTCCTAGTCTCCTTTGGAGCCGACTATTAGTGCCACCAAACCCTCTGTCAACGTACTTCGGTCCTAGTCTCCTTGGGAGCCGATTGTAGTACCACGACCAAAAACACCACAAAAGAGACCAATTCACACAATTCAAAACATCTCTAAGATGATCTAAGTTCTCTCTAGAGCAAACCTCTCTAAGAGCAACTCCTCTCCTTCTCTTTCTCTTATCGGTGATCACACTCCTAGTCCTAGTCTTCTCGGAAGCCGACTTTCAGTGCCACCAAACCCTCTGTCAACGTACTTCGGTCCTAGTCTCCTCGGGAGCCGACGGTAGTGCCGCGACCACAACGGTTACAGAACCAGCCAAGCAAGGGTAACGCCCTAGCAACCCAGCCAAGCTAAAGTCACGCTTTAGCAAGTTCTCAATACTTCCCGGTGATGTCGCTCTGCTCAATCTACAATATTGAGTATCGATTGTGTTAACAAGAAGAAACTTCAGCAAAGTCCTCACCACGAGGCATAAAGAATCCCACGACGAAGTTGGTGCTCTCCTCGTCTACAATCGCTTGATAGAAGTCAGGTCAAGGGACACCCCCGACGACCGCACCCGAACGGTGCTGGCACGCCCGCGCAGAAAAGAGACTGTTGACCAGCTGCAGAAAAACTGGAGCCAAACAGGTATTAATGGTATAAACATTTAGTGAAAAGAATAGTTGGGAGAAAAAGGAAAAACTTTTGTGTGAATGGGGATAAAAATAAGTTGGTGGAGTGTATGAGATGTATTTGGGTATAAATTGGGTGAATGGTCATTATCCCTTTATGTTACTGCCTCCGGTGATGTATTATCTCTATTCCTTAGGGCACTAAGCTGTTGTGTTTTACACATGACTGTTTCTTTACACTTTTTCAATATAGTTGCGTTATATATAATGTCTGCAATCCACTGCTTCTCTTTCTCTCCTCTCTCATTCTGGACTTCTTCACCAGTAGTCTTCGAGAACGACTTCTCTAAACACTAACCTCTCCGTCGTGTGCTCAGGATTTAGCAAAGATCAAATTGAAGCTAGAACAAGCGAAGGGAGATGCTACCTTTTACTCCAGCTGTGCCTTTTTTTTTTTAACGAGTTATAACCTACGCTCTGGGTTGCTAAATTAATTGATTCTATGTTGCTCAATTCATCATTGATTCGATGTTGCTCAATTCATCGTTTCCAAATAGGTTTTGTTTATGCAATATGATTAATTTGTGGGATACATTTATTTCTTTCTTGGATTGCATGTAATTTTGTAACATTTGTTTTGAGGTTTTGGGATGCTCTTCATGCTCTTCAAAAAACATGATCATGTTTTTTGTTTCTAGGTTAGCTTACCAAATCAGGTCTCATCTTCTTTAATCTCTTGTCAAAGGGTTGATTTCATTTGTGGATTGTGATTTTGTGACTGCCTCAGGTCAATGGGCTGAATTCTTTTCTGGGTTTTGTGTTCTGTATTTTTTTAATATGTGGTTTTAGCGTCGGCTTCTCACTTTACCTTTCCAGATTTTGTAGCAAATATTTTATGATCCGAAATGATAGAAATTGTGATTGTACAACGTGGGAAGCCCAGTGCTCACATTAGAAGCTCTGCAGAAGCTGCACTACTCGATTGTTGCTTCCAGAACGAGTCATTGGCTTTTAGCGCCGGCTCTGATGGCTTCATTAGAAGGTAGGCTAAATTCAACTTCAATTTGCGGTCTTTAAGTTGTATTTAGTAGCTTTGAGAAATTGGGTATAATGGGTTTCATATAGATATGTAATGGATGATTGAGCAGGACAAATTTGAATTTCTTAGTCTTTTACATTTATATGAGGCTGTTTTTTTTTTTTTCCTGAATACTAATACAATTTGAGCTGACTATAAGACTTTTGAATATGAATTTAGGTATGACTTGCATTCTGGAATTTGTTATTTTCATCTTCCAGAACTCATATAAATCAAGCTTTGGCTGTTTAATCAAATTCCTCTTTTAACCCAACTTGAAGCAAAATCCACTGTTCTTTTTTCAATCCCTACACGGCTGGTAATTGTGGGAATGATTTCAGCTTGAAGGCCTTGGTGGATAGGGCAAAGTTATATTCATAGAGTCGTGCTGACTTTGTTGATGTTCTCCTTAGTGTCTTGACAATCCACATGGGAACAATCATCAAACTTGCTCAAATACATTCAGTGCCCATGGAAGTTATTTGCTTGAACAATTTGGTATGCAAGTGTTCAGAAAATGGATGCTCAACATTTTCAAAATGAAGGTTGCAGACTCATGTTGCTAAGTCTAGGTAACGGGGATTGTAATATGAATTATCTTATAATGAATTCATGGAGGAATGATGCCCTCATTGTATTTTATGTATTAGGATGAATTGCACCTAAAAAGAAAGAAAAAAAAAATGATTAAATATTTGTTACTCCTCAAGTTTTTGCCTGAAAAACAGTTTAGTCCCTCGCCTTTCAAATTAAACTGGATAGTCCTTATTCTCTCTAATTCTCATATAACAAGTCCAAAATAATCCAAAATGACTATTATGCCCCTCATTTTCTATTTTTATTATTATTTTAATTTTTTTCTCTATTACCGAAATGTGGCCATTTCTCTCTTCTTCTTCCACCTCTTCTTCTTCTAGCACCAGCAGCAACATTTACCGAAATGTGGCGCTAGCAGTGGCTGATCCCACATTAACTCCCTCACCTCCTCCACCTACGGCCTCCTCACCATCGACCCGCCACCGTCACCCATCTCGATCAAAGAAACAAACTTTTCACAGAATCCATATAAATTCACACATCCAAGAACATATCAAAACTCCAAGATACAAAACAGAATGTTGTAGAAAAAACTGCGAGCTTGGCAAAACCCAGATAAAAAAGAACGTTGGAGAAGCCTTCGTACTCGCCCTCCCCTGGCCCGAGCCTCGTGGCCAGCGATCTCTCTCTCTCTCTCCAAATCCCCAAATTTGAAAAACTCAAAACCTCCTCTGCCTGCTTCTGCAAAATCAAGCCCACCAACTCCCCCCACCAGTTCTTCGTTGTCCCTCTCATCGTCGACCACGACGCCGCTTGCTCCCACTCCCACTCCCTCAACGCCTGCTTCAACCTCACCAAACCCAAAATCGAAACCCTAGCCTCTCCATCTCGATCTACTGATAATGTTCTTGAGCTTTTCTGGGCTCCGAAGCCGACGTAGCTTCCTGGGTCTTAGCATTTGGGGTGGTGGTGTCGTCGGGGTGGCGGATCCATTTTGGGGATCGAGTGGGGCGTTAGATGCGGATCCGGTTTGGGTGTTAGGATTTCTGGTTGGGATTCGGTGGAACAGAAGAGGCAGAGGAGGGTGAGAGATTAGGGGTTTGAGTGGTGGGTTACGAGTAGAGCTCGGTGGAGGCAGGTTGGTCGGAAATGGGATCGAAGCTGGCTGGATGGAGCTGGAATTGGGGTTGGGGAACTGGAGCGGGGAGCTGCAGAGTCATCAGAGCATTTGTTTACTTGTCATGGAGGCCATGGCCGAGAATCCCCAATCCCAAGAGAGAGAGAGAGAGAGAGAGAGAGAGCTGAGAGAGAGAAGAAGAAGAGATAAAAAGGAAAAAAAAAAAAAAGAATTAATTAAAACGTAAAATAAAATAAAAAAATAAAATAAAAAAATAGAGAAAAATAAAAAAATATATAAAAAAAAAGGAAGTGAGGGGTATAAATGTCATTTTGGACCTGTTGTGTGAGATTTGCAAAGAATAAGGACTATCCAGTTTAATTTAAAAGATGAGAGACTAAACTGTTTTTCAGGGCAAAGTTTGAGGAGTAACAAGTATTTAATCCAAAAAAAAAATTAGTCATTACAAAGGTGTTCCTTGCAAGTATGGACAAAATATGAATAGAGAAGTACAATTTACAGTTGGACAATTGCAAATATCCTCTTTTGCAGCTCCATATCGTAGAGTTCTTTGTAAAGGATTAACGAGGTTCATAATTAGTGATGATCTACAAGTGTTGCCTCGTTAAGCTCATCAATCTTTTCTTTATTTACAAGGGATGGAGTTATGGGTGCGGCTACTGCCTTTGATTTTGTGTTTGCTACTTTATTATGTACAAAAGTTAGAAAGAAAAAAGAAATCCACAGCATCGCGCGAGCTAATCTGCTAGTGTATAATAAATCAACTAATTACAATGCAAACTCTCAACAATCCTCATTATACAAAAAAAAAAAAAAACAAAAAACAAAAACAAAAGGAATAGACCAAACTTACCATTATTGTTAAAGAATTATACATTGAAATTTTTGAAAATATATATATATATATCTTCTGATGTTTTGAATAATATCAAGTCATTCTGAAGGTGAGTGCAATGGAGATTTAAGATAAGCCAACTTGGGGGTGCAATCAGTGCCAAAATAATTGCGAAGGTTAAGAGAAAACTTGAGTTACCTTTTTCGGTATCTTCTATGAAAAACCACCACTACCTCAATCATCCTCTCTCTGACCAGACTCTGTCGTGTCATCTTCCATTCGTTATTGATGTATTTTATCATCTCTCTAGTCGGAAAAACCTGAAAACTTGTTCCTCCTCTCTCTTGCAGCGTTTCTCTTTTTAGCATCCTTGTCAATCCAAATGTCATTTTTTTTTCAAAAAGGTTATTGTGGGAATTAAATTTATCAAAAAAAAAATTAATGAAAAGGGGTGGGGTGTTAATAAGTGTAGTAGGTGTATACAAATTTCTCGGAGAAATCATGCAGCAACAGTTCAGCATGACAACATTTGAAATAGGGTAAAAGTTATAAATATTCCTTGTGGTTTGGAGTGATGTTCAAAATTAACATTGTGGTTTAAAAATATTTAATTTTATCTCTGTGGGTTGCGAAACTAATTAATATTGGTCTAAATTCTATTTTTGACAAAAATCCCTCATGTGCAAGGATAAATTTGTCATTTCAATTTAAAGTAGTAAAAGAAATCAAATGAAATAACATTTGAAAAATGAATCTAAAAAAATAGAAGGTTGTGGAATTCTAATTTTTATTTATTTTTAATTTCTTTTCCTATAAATTTTCTAATTTATTTTGTTTTTTATTTTATGTTTTTATTGAGATGACAAACTTATCCTTACATATAAATTGCACATAGGAAAGTTTTTGTCAAAATTAGCTTTTGGACCAACTTTGATCAATTTTGCAAATCACAAATGTAAAATTAAACATTTTGAAACCACAAGGTTAATATTGAGTATCACCCCAAATCACAGGGACGATTTATAACTTTTACCCTTTGAAATATATTGGTTTGAAACTCCACACCTAAATTAATTATTAATTAACAACATTATCAGGCAACTAATGGGCTACAGTCCCAATATACTTTTAAGATTGAGATAGACAAGTTTAAATTCAAAATTACACATAAAATTTGAATTAAGGAGAAGATCTTAATTGTTATATAAAACGAAGATAAAATGTGCTCATTTGAGCTACTAGTCTTTTACAACTCATTTTTTTTTCCATCTTTATTTAAATCCATTTTTTTCGCTCTTCCTTTTTTCAATGAGGTCATATATCTCTCAAATTGAGACAAATAAGAACACTGTCTCAAATCAAGCTTTTTGTAAATTATAATTATACGTCACTCGTATTTGCACACAATAAAAATTAATCCATTAAATTTAATCTAATGCTCACAAAATTTCAAATTGACACGCACCGGCACCAATGACACGTGAGCCCAAATCGAAATCAAACCGACTCGTGCCTCCAATAGGTTCCATATACGTGCTTAAACATAAATAATTTTGTATGAGATCACTTGAAGCCAAATGACTCTACAGTTCCTGCCAAGCAACTAAAAATCATAGTGACCAAATCATTCACAACCACTCCAACAGGAAATCCCTAATCGCCAGTTAACATCCAGCCAACTTCCTCATTTGGAACAAAACAAGTGAGCTAACAAATCTTGCGGTTAAAAAACAGATAGAGTCAGGATTAAAACGGAAAAATGCCAACGGTGAAAATAGGGTCATATTCACAATTTTCAAATAATAACATTCACAGAGGCATTATAACCAAGGACGCGGGATGCGGATGAGTCCAGTTTTTTGAGTCGCCAATGTAACCGACTTTCCGTTTGCCTTTACGCCTCGAATCTTCTCTTTCTCTTCTCCCTGTTTTCTCTCTGTCTCTGTCTCTCTCTCTCTCTTCGTTTTTCCAGAAACTCCATAGCCATCTTCACCAATTCAATCAAGGGTTCTTAAAGAAAACGAAAACCCAATTCTTAACGTCATCATGGTGGTGGGTTTCTAGCTCCCATTGCCTTATTTGCAGTGCGCCAAGACGGTATGTTTTTTATGATCAATCAAGGTCTCTTCTTTATGATCTTTCCATAACAAGAACGTGTCTTTGTTCATATATGCAAGGTATTCAATGCTGGGGATTTTATGATCTGATTTTGGGTATTAATGGATGTAGGAATCAAATTTGGGATTGGCAATATTTCTTGGCCCTGCAAGATTTCATCTTTTCTTTGTTTTTTGCCCAATCATCTGTTGTTGTGTGATCAATGGGATTGTCACCTGACAATGTTCATGGACTCACTCTAGCGGTTTCTTCAAGCGTTTTTATTGGGACTAGCTTTATAATCAAGAAGAAAGGCCTCAAAAAAGCAGGCACTACAGGAGTTAGAGCAGGTTTGATTTTGTTCATCTTTTTGGCATAGGTTTGATCATATAACAGTCTAGGATGCTCAAGTATTTTATTTTAGTCTTTGATTAAAATTGGTTCGTATATGTGTCTTAGAACATTGTTTTGATCAATCTCAATATTTGTTGTTATAACTTATTCAGGGTCGGGAGGGCATACATACTTGTATGAACCCTTATGGTGGGCTGGGATGATATCAAGTAAGTTTTGCCCGTCTCTTCGGATTTTTTTTTTCTTTTTTTCTTTTGAGATGCTTGTTTTCTTGTTTTTTCATTTTTTCTGAAGACTATGAATGTTCTTTTGGATTCTTGTTGAATCATACATTTCTAGGATGCTTGTACATACATTGTTTCTTTTGTCTTCAACTGCTAAGAAATTAATAAAATTTATTGAGGATTATTAAATCACTCTCAACTGAAACTGCTGTATAGCCAGCCAATTTTTTTTCTATTATTTTTTGCTTACAATGACATGCCAAATTTGGCGGCCACAGACTCATAGTATAACCATGACAGGTGGCCATAACCATGCCATGACATCATCACAAGTTCCCCCATACTCTTCTGGGATGTTAAATTGACATAGATGCAAATCACTATTGCAAACTATGCAGTGTGCACTTTGCAAATATAAAGCATATGTATCCTATACCACATGGAAAATTTGGTCGACTAGACGACTACACATTTCAACTTTTAAAACTTAAGACTATTTACTGTATTATACACGATCGCTAAGAGCATAAGCAGAGAGATATCCCTAGTTCTATGGTTGTTCTTGGCCTTCGTCTTCTCCAGTAGTTCAATTTGCAAGCTTTAGCCTTAGGGTCAGAATGCAGGGTCTTTTGATGCTGGTTGACATGAAAAACAATTACCTTTACTAAACACATGCAAGATAAAAGGTCATGAGTTGAGAAGCATTTAGTCTTGAGTCTTTCAGGCTTTGCTTTTCTAGTTTTCATGGTAGAAAATGTGGTTTTGGGTGGATAAAGTGTTAAGGTTCTCTTTGATCCAGAAATTTAAAGATCTCCAACTGATACTTAAACGGTCTGGAAATGATATACTATTGTTATAGATGTGGAAGTAGAACAGGGTTTAAATTTTTTCAAAAATGATAGCAGCAGATACCAAACTTGGATGTGTGAGTAGAATGTGCCACAAATGTTATACTTTAATTGGCATGAGTATTTGTTTAATGTTATTGTGTTTCAATATATATCCACATTTGGGGATGAATTGTTCACACGAACACTTGAACTAGCCTGCACACACACAGACACATGTATATATCTGTGTGTGATTCATTTAGTTGTGTTATTTTGATATTATATATGAGGTTATATAAGTTTCTTACAATGTCAAGACGAAAAAAAAAGTGCTTTCTATTGTGAAGTAGTCATTCAGGGTGTTTTGCTTGGGTATGAACTGCATATGTTGGATTTTCTCTACTATTAGCTTGAAATTATATAGTTGTGTGCTTAATTCTCTGTTTCTTCTTTTCCCTTTTCTAATTTGTTAATCCTCAGTTTCTGTTCTTTTACAGTGATTGTGGGGGAGATAGCTAATTTTGCTGCTTATGCATTTGCTCCAGCAATTCTTGTAACTCCCTTGGGAGCATTAAGTATTATTGTCAGGTATGAAATATCTTGGCACTGACTTGTTGATCCAAGAGAGACATCTATTGTTGTTATAACATATTCATACAGGCACGTGCATGAGCACTTGCATTAACACATTCACTTTCACCCAAATTGTATTTGTGGAAGCATGTGTGTGTTTATGCCCATGTGATTGTTAGTGTTTTTATAACGTAGACACTATTATTCAGTGCAGTGCTTGCTCATTTTGTTTTGGAGGAAAAACTGCATATATTTGGAGTGCTTGGTTGTGTTCTTTGCATGGTGGGCTCTACAACTATTGTTTTGAATGCTCCACAAGAGAGACAAATAAATTCTGTTAAGCAAGTGTGGCATCATGCTACACAGCCAGGTGAATTCTATAATTAGATAATGTTTGGTAATGTTTACATTTACTTCTGATTACACCAAAACTACATATTTATATTCAACTGATGCAAATATATCAAAATGGAAAGAATCAGATGTAGGATGCTTGGTTTTGCTTTTACATTATACATTAATTTTCAATAAAGGGTAATTAAGCTTCTGTACCTGTTATTGGTATATTAGATCAGTATAGGAGGTGAGTGAGCTTATGGGAAAACAGTTATAATGGTTTATGTGGAGAACGTGAAAAGCTAGACATCTTTGTATTGCAGTGAGGCTTGTTAATTATCTTTCTTTAAAATTGTGACTTTTAAACTAAGCTATCATTTTGCTGAAATGGTGTGCATAATTTGAATGAGGAATACTGTTTAAGTAAGTTAGTTGGAGGACACTGTGGAGATAGTAGGCATGGTTCCTTAGACACTGTTTTAAACATTTAAGACATGAATATACAAACTAACCTTTTCTATTTTCAGGTTTTATTGTCTACACAGTTTTCGTACTGATTCTCGTTGCCGTTCTCATTTTCAAATTTGTTCCACGTTATGGGAAGACCCACCTGATCGTATATGTTGGAATTTGTTCTCTTATGGGCTCTCTCACGGTCAGTTTTTAAACTTTGAAGCTTCTTGACATATCTTGTCCAAGTCTTCTTCTATAGCCTTTATATAATATTCTGATGCATCTGCAGGTTATGAGTGTGAAAGCAGTGGGTATCGCTCTGAAGCTGTCCTTTTCAGGAACAAACCAATTTAAATACTATGAGACATGGGTTTTTGCAGTGATAGTGGCAGTCTGTTGTATTTTTCAGATTAACTATTTAAACAAGGTAAATAGTTCCTGTCAATAATCTGCAGAATGTCCCTATCTTTTGTCTGCATAAGTTATAAAACAAGGTGTACGTTGACACCGAAAACTTTTAAGGTTTTCTTAATGAGTTTTGCTTTACTAAGGTTATGGAAGGTAGTGAATGAAATCCAATAACATCTCAAACAGAAAACCAACAAATAGATAAGAAAAATAAGCCAAGTAGTGTTGTTCCCTTAAATGATAAATTCATATTGACCCTAAGGGAATTGAATTTTTTTTTCCTTCAAAATGAGAAGACTTGCTTTGCATTTTGTCGTGTAGTGTCCTAACCTTGAGCTTGAGGTAATAAGTTTGTATTTTTTTTTTCACTGTAAAAAGCTTATTAACGGAACTTCATTTACTTGTTATGATCTGTACCCAAATATGAATATAATACTTTAGGAATACTCAGTTCTCTTACCTTGTTTTTCTTTTCTCTTTTGTTTTATATTTATTCAAGTATATTGGTATCTTTTTCAATCCTAGTACTGGGAGTCAGCTTTTGTCACCTTTAAATTAAACCTACATCATGTAGAAACACATATAGTTAGAGTCTTGGGTTTACAATTTATATTATATAGAAAATTTGTTTAATCAGTCTTAAACGTCTCTCTGAATCTTGTCATCATGCAAATGCTTAATTAATATTATTGATTCGTTTTTGCAGGCTCTGGACACTTTTAACACTGCTGTAATATCTCCAGTCTACTATGTGATGTTTACAATATTCACCATTCTTGCCAGCGTTATCATGTTTAAGGTGATTTAGTATATGACATGTACTTTTAAATGTTTCTCAATGCTTTGATTTTCTTTTCTTTCCTTTAATTGTGGTTGAGATCAGTTCTATAATGCTACAGAAATATCAGGTCCCTTGCATAGTTTTATGGAAAATAAATGACTTTAGAGTCACTACTGTACAATTCAAGGTTCAAATGTCACCTTCAGAATTGGTCTTTTGACATGTGATGTGATCGAAATGTCAATAATTTCAATAATATCTTGAGTCTTGATGATAGACTTTATGCAAAATTTTGAGCCATGCAACATGATTGATTCCATGGGACACCCCAAATGTCTTAAGTATATCTTGTTTATTTTGATTATGTCATTAAGATGGATTCAATCTCAGTCCACACTATCTAAAATTTCATGGTAAAACCTGATTTCATTCATTGGGAAGAACAATTCTTAACCCAGTGAAGTGATAATATCTTATATTTAGAAACTATCCATGTTGCATCACTTGTGATAATTTCATGATAAATCCAATTTGGAACTATCCATGCTGCATCACCTGTGATAAAATCTTACATTTCCATTATGATTTAGTATTCTTTTTTTCTGTTCTTTTGGGATTCTCAATGTCTCTTTTGCCTTTTGATTACAATTGCAGGACTGGGAGTCGCAAAGTGCGTCTCAGATTGTGACTGAATTGTGTGGTTTTGTTACTATCCTATCTGGTACCTTTCTACTTCACAAAACCAGAGATATGGGAAATGATCCACCTAAGGAACCTGTCTTCCAAAGTCCTCGTGCGTCAGAAGCACCTGCATCTCCACTTCCTATTAGCCAGAGATAGTCAAGTTTTTCATCTTTTGGTCTCCTTAGATACTCATGGCAAGTGCCATTGCTTGTTGTCATGGGAGGATGGAAAACTAGGGGATTATACATAATCATTTTGAGGCCACATGAGAAGGGCAAGGTCTATAGGGTAAAAAAAGATACTGATGAAAATTAGTTGACCTTTTCAATGCAAAGATAAGCAGGATTTTCACTGTTATTTGTAGTGAGGGATCCACAAGTAGGTTTTTTTTTCTTTTTTTCCTTGTCTTTTCTTGTTTCCACATTTTTTTTCTTCTTTGCAACATATTGTAGGAATCTATTAGAGATGAAAATTACAGGGGATAATTAATAATTTCTGATTCTTTAATGCAAAACACTCTTTCTTGTAAGCTTCTTTGTTCCGTTTGTGAAAAATTCCTCTTCAGAATAGAGGTCCAATAAACAAAAGCATACTCTTTCTTGTCAATCTTGGATGCTGACCTTATAGGGAGTTTTCTTGGAAAAATGAGATGAATAACAAAGAACTGAAGAAGCATAAGGTTGGACAGTCCCCAAGAACTTTGTTTAAATGGAAATCACAGCCAAATTACAAGTTCCTTGAATACACTAGATGTCTAGATGTCTAAGTTCGAAACCTAAATATAAACCCAAAACCCCAAGAAACAGAAGAATCAATGACCACTAATCTGCAGATAATATCTGCATTTTAGGACAGAAGTCCCCCAAAGCTTTTTGGGTTTCCAGATCAGGCATCAGAACCCTTAACTAGCGTCACAGCTTCATCTATTCTTTTTACACCACTGATCATTCTTCGACAATAAGAATGCCTATGATGTAACAACATATACCAGACTTGCATGAGGCAGAAATTAAGGAATTAATGAGGCCATTCGATTTTTTTTTTTTTTTTTAAATTAAGGGCCAGTGCGGCTGCCCTCAACTGCACTAGCCCTCAATCCTTGATTAATGAAATTACTGAATACAATGAGGGGACATAGTGCCTAAACCGCACTAGCCCTCGAGTCTTGATTAATGAAACTACTGAATACAACGAGGGGACATAATGCCTAAACTTCAGATTACAATATATCTCAAGAGGACATCCCAAATAATAACTAATCAGCGCTCTTTCTTGATGTTGAGGTTTTGGTCTTTTCTTTTGTTTAGTGCCGGAAATAAATTCATCAATTCAATCTTTTGATACTAACCGCTTGACCGAATTGATGGTTTCGATTAACCAAAAATTGCACCGAGTTATGAGCGCTGCGTTGCAACTTGTAACATAACTGGGAACTTGGACAAAGTTTGGCCAAATACTAAAAATGTATTTTTTTTCATGTTGTGCATAGTTGGTGGTGTTGGAATCGCAAGGAAGATAGGAACACAACCCAAGTGGAGGTGGAGCTCAAGGTAGCCAGAGCTCAGAGGAGGAAGAACCTGATTGCAACCCGAAAGTGATTGGTAATTTCAACCGTCTCCTCACAAAAAACACAACTCAAAGGTCGAACATCAATGCATCCTGCCGAAAACAAATTTGGATTTGGGTTGAATATATTCGTTATCTTTCACTAAATGGATCTAATTTTAAGGCGATTCGCTCCAAATTCAGTCTATAGAAAGATCTTAAATCGATCACATAATATAAAATTAAAGTATCAAAATAATTGTTTTGAAATTTTAAATAACCACAGTGTGCACAGTGTGGATCAAGATCTAAAAAATCGATAAATATCCTCAATATTTCTTCGATTTTTTTTCTTTTACAAGCAACGATATTATTTTCACATCTTTTCCATGATATTTGATATTTTAATTATTAGTATAATTTCACTTCTTAAAAAAAAAAATTGCATAACATAGTTGGAATAATTACATCAGATATCAGTGCAATTTCACTTCGGAATTATCCATTTTACCTAGAAAAAAAACAAAAAGGAAGAAAAAAAAAGAGAAAAGAGACATCCACGAAATTTGATAAAGAAAGAAACTTACCACATAAGGATTTTAGACAACAAAATCTGGTGTCCCTGTATTTACTCTGGTGGTTTCCACACAAAGTCCTCAACTCCGCAGTTAAACCTGTCAGTCCCCAACTCTCTGAATCAACGGCTTCACAACTTCACAAAGATCACTCTCCTCATCTTCTCTCCCAAATCTTCCCAACGAAATCCACCACCAGAAGTTCGCAATCTCCTTCTCAAGGTAAGCACTCACCTTCTTCTCTACTTTGCTGCGCAGTTCCGATGTTTTCCCGATCTGGGTCCGTCCAATTCCGGCTCTTTGGGGTTCTGTTGCATGCTGTGTGAACTGGGTTCGCATCAAGATTGAGACTTTTGGGGTTTCAAGATTGAAATGGTGCCCCCAAGAAGAAAGAAATGGACGGAGGCCGAGGAGAGGACTCTGATCGATAAATACGGGGAGATGGTGGCTGATGGGACCCTGGCTAAGATGAAGACTAGAGAGAAAAAGTTCAAACCCATTGCTTATTATGTGAATTCTGTGCACTATGTTCAAGACCCTGTTGCCTACCGCTGGCAGTGGTCGTGGAAAGATGTGTCCACTAAGGTCCAGAACATGAGGCACCAGTATCTGCTTGTCAAGCAGAAGATTAAGAAGCAGCAGCAGCCGGAGAGTAATTCCGGCGGTGGCGGTGGTGGGGATAGTAGTGGGGAGTGTAGCGTGGAGGAGTTTGATTGGATGGAGGGGCTTACGCATTGGGCTAATTTCTTGAGGTATAAGGAGGTTTTTGGGGATATTGTGGGTAGTAATGGGAATGATTTGATGGGCGGTGGAAATGGGGATTGTGAGAATGTTGGGGGGTTTGTGGGGGGTGGGAGGGGAATGGAGATTTCGGAGTTTGGGCAGATGGGACATTCGGATGGGGATTTCGGGGGAGGGATTGATAATGGGATGATGGGTTTGGGGTTTGAGTATGATGGGGAGGAGGGAGGGGAGAATTTTAATGGGGATGTTAGGATGAGGGAGGATGGAGATGGGAGGTTTGTGTGTGAAGAGGTGGAGCAGAATGGTTCTAGTTTAAAGAAGAAGAGGAAGAGGGAGGTTTCGACCGCGTTGGGAAAGAAGGCGTGGGCTTTTATTGGTAACCAGCTGGGAAAGTTGAGGGAAATGGAGTCTCGGTTTGAACAGCGTGAGGCGGAGAGGGAAAGGGAGAGACAGAGGAGTGAGAGTTTTAGAATGGAGTGTGAGCAAGAACGGGAATGGAAATGGGAGGAATGGGTGAAGAAGAAGGAGGAGAAAGAAAAGGCAAGGGAGCAGTTGAAGAAGCAGAGGATTCAAGAATGGGAAGCATTCGAGAAGGACAGTGAGGAGAGAGAGAGAAGAAGAAGAGAAGAAGCGTTGATTCATGAGAGGGAATGGGAGGAGAGGATGAATAGGAGGAGGTCAGAATGGAAGAAGAGGATGGATGATATGTTGGGTCACCACCGGGCAGAGATGGGCCAAATGCAGACTCGCATTCTCCATGAGCAGCAAAATCTTACGAGCCAGTTATTGGGGATTGTCTCTCAGTGGACTGCTCATCCAGCTGGACTGTCTGATCATACTGGTGCAAGCAACCATTATTTATCACAGATGATGCAGAATTTGCACCATGTGAATAGTTTGGATCATGACGATGCTAGGGTTGATGGAGATAATCAAGATGATCAGTTCATTGTTGACGGATGATGTCTTTTCTTGTAAAACTGCTCTCTGCATGTATGCAATAATCTCTGCAGTGGTGGTGGATATGTAAAGGTTAGTGAATTGCTTAATGTACTCTGATGAGTACTTTGTTCAGTTAGGTACGGTTCTATACTGATCTGTCTAGCTTCAAATCAAGTCAATAAGGGCTATTTATTTGTCAATCCAATTTTAAATGTAACTATCTGGCTTAGAATGAATAAAAGTTCCTTTTTCCCCTCAATAATATTTTGGTACTATGAGTGTGAGAACAGATATTTATGTAGTGTTTATTAATGTGTTGAGTTTTGATGTGGCACTCTGATTTCTCCTTTTATGTGGAGATCTCGTTTTCTGGGTTTGACCGATAAATTAGCTTAGTTATAGCTCTCCTTTATGTGTATTAGTTTTTCTACAAGGATCTAAGTCAAGAGGAACAAGCATTAGCAAAAATACCGCTTCCATCTGAATTGTTTGACATGTTTAGTACTTTGGTAAAATACTTTTCTGTAGTAAAAGCCATGGCCGTGGCTGTTCAAAGAATTCCACCTCCCTGATAGATTTCACTATGGCTCGTAATATGCCATAAGGAAAATTACTTCATAGTTTTTTTTTTGGTTATATATGCGTAGGACAAACATCCTTCTGTGCTTCAAATGTACAAATATTGATGGCCCAAAATGATTGTATCTTGGCAGAGATGGATTTAGTTATTTTTTGGCTTAAATTCGCATAAAAACGTGACAAATCCAAATCCCAGCTAAGCCTTTAGCCTAGATGAATGCCACTAGTCCTACTGAAATAGTTTTTCGATAATTATTTCTTGCTAGTTATAACCTTGTTTCGTTCTATCCTTTTGGAACAAGAGAATGTAGCTTGGGTCAAACAAAGGGTAGTTTGATACAAGATACTTTCAGCGTTTAAAGTGATAAGCAATGAAGCTAAGAAACAAAAAGATGAGGAACTTCAGTCTTCTCCTTTTCTCCTTGGCCACATGGGATCTTTACTGTATGAGAAGAATAAACTAGATAATACCAATGTGATTATTGTAGGAAACAATTGCTACTTTGTTTGTAGACTCTTAGGTAAGGTATATTTATCCTCATTTGTTGTCTCTTCATTATGGTTGGAAGAGGTAGATATATGCTTTTGGAAGAGAGAGCTACATTATAAATATTTCATATTTCAATTGAAAAACTATTTTCTTATATAAGCTTGCAAAAATTGGTACATATATATTACTCATCTTAACATATATCCATGTCTGTATCTGTCTTTCAACATTGCGGGTTTGTGTTTTTCTGTCTGGCTATTGATTCTCAACTCATGATAATCATTGATCTGTTCCTTTCACAGCCTAATTTTATTTGATGTCATTTAGATTGAAAATTATTGATTGGCCTTGTCAGATACATTTGGTCTTTGCTTCGATTAATATATCTATATATGTCGTGGAACTCTAAGATGTTTGTGAAATTCAATACATCTAGGTTTTAACTGCACATGAGGTTGTTTTGCCAGGTTAAGCTGTGGTGCTGTAGATTTCTCATATAAGCTTTGTGCACTTTTTCCAAATTCTGCAAATTAATCACAATGTGGCCAGTGGTTGGTTATGGGATCATTAGGATCTGACCGCCACCATTTTCTGGGCTTGAGCTTGACATCAGTTCCGATATCTTGGACCTTTTTGGTGCATATGATTGGATTGGATTTGCTAACTGATTACAGTGAAGGAAGATATGGAGGCTAATTCTAACTTTTCTTCAAGTTGAAGAAAGAAGATGATGGTTAAATGAAGGACACCTATGGTTTCCAATCTGCACAAGATGGGATATCAACTCCTTATAATTAATCCATCTTCTTCCTTCAAATTGGAGAAGAGTTGGAAGTCAGCCTCCATTTCATCCTTTAATACACGTTAAATCTAATGTGTTTACATATCCAATCAGTCCTAGTCACCACTGGGGACCTTAAAGTGTGTTCGTCTTGAGGAAGATTAGCTCTTTCCTCCTTACAAAAAAGGGTGAAAGGAGGATGACAACAGATTCTGTTTTGATTTATAAATAGAAGTCGAATGTTGCATTCGTTTTTGGGAGTCACACATGCAGAGGGAATTGATCAAATATGAAAAGAAGGGATCCAACATCAGACTCGGAAGGTATGGGTTCTGCTTAATTATAGACAATGTTATACATACCCGTAAGCAACAGACATGCAGACAACTGGGCTGCCCGTTCTCGAAGTCTGCAAGTTCTAGAACGAACTTGTATGTGTGTGTGTGTGGGGTATTCAAGAAGCACTTGCTGTTGTTGTCATAATGCCTGATGTTGTCACTATTACTTCCCTAACTTCTTTCTCATGCAAGTTTTAACACTTGCTCTGTGTGTGTGTGTGCTATTTGTATTCTAGAAAGTACTCAAGACACACTTGCTGTTGTTGTCATAATGCCTGATGTTGTCACTATTACTTCCCAAACTTCTGCCTCATGGTTTTAACAATGGGAAGAACATCGCAGTTATCTGAAAACGTGATGGGTGGCGGAGTCTTTTCTTGATATTGTTACATTCAATGGTGAATTGGATGCTTTATGCAAGGAAGGGAAGCAGTAGAGACGCTTTATAATTTAGAGATTCGAATTCAGGTATTGACCAGGTTTAGGTGGGTTTCCTTGTCATCCTGTCTTGTTCTCAATCATTTGTGTAGACTTGAATCTGATGGTAATGTTGTATTGTAGTTAATTATCACTGTGATTTATATACTCTTATTTACTAATTAGCCTCTTTAATATAAGGATGAGAACAGATAAGGTACACCCGAGACAAAAGGTCTTGCAAGCCTAATCATGTTCTGTAGTGGTTGGTATGATTGGGATCATTGGATTTCTGCATAAGACATTTTATCAGCTGGGTTCTGAAGACTTTTGCTTTGATACAGCACTGATACTCAAATTAGCTTGTCAATTTTATTTTGTCACTAATTCTCTCTTGTTCAGTGGGAATGCAGCATTTGTGCATATTGTTGGAATGAAAGTCCAGAAATATCATTTTACAATTTGAAATGATGTAGTATTATTATATGTGGGTGAAATCTTGATGTGTTGTTTTTCGTTCCTTCCTTCTTTTTGTCAAAAAGAGCAGAGATGACGAATTTGAAACCTTAACTAACACTTAATTTGTTGAAACCTATGTCTTACCTCTAGATCGATCAAATGCTAATCAAGAAGATAATATGTTATCTAGGAACTTGAAAATTCTATTGAATTAGGATTCTTGCATGAACTATGAAATTCTGATTACTCACTTTTGCATGATATCTGGATGTGATCTAATTGCCTTTTTAGTTTTTGTTTATAGTGTTTATCTTCTTTTTGTTACACCAATTGGTCAAAACTGGTGTGAGTGTGGGACTGGATTTAACAGTGGAGACTGGACAGTGTGGGCACATTTGCGTTTCTACTTTACAGCTGTGTGGGACATCATTTATGATTGTGAAAACGCGTGGGAAACATAACAAGGAAACTTCCTCCTCAGCACCTTTGCTTTATCTCTGCCTCTTGAGAATCCAATTTACTCTGCCTCTTTCTTCTCCAGACTCCAGAAACTCTCACATTCTCTCTTGTTATCTCAAAGCTTTCAATGGTGATCATTGAAGAAGCCTCCTCTTCTTCTTCCACCCATCCATGGAAATACCATGTCTTTTTGAGTTTTAGAGGTGAGGATACACGCTACAATTTCACAGACCATCTGTACAACGCTTTGTGTCGGGAGGGAATCATCACCTTTATGGATGATCAGCTCAGACGAGGAGAAGAAATATCAACAGAACTTCTCCAAGCAATTGATCAGTCAAGGATTTCAATCATCGTCTTCTCTAAAAACTATGCATCCTCCAAGTGGTGCTTGGAAGAACTTGTCAAGATCCTCGACTGCAAGAAATCAAATCAACAAGAGGTTCGACCAGTTTTCTACAAAGTCGATCCCTCGGATATACGAAATCACAGAGGTAGCTTTGGGGAGGCACTTGCTAATCATGAATGCAAATTCAAAGATAACCCGGACAAGGTCCAGGTCCAGAAATGGAAGAGTGCTCTCTCAGAAGCAGCAAAGTTATCAGGATGGACGCTCTCAGAGTAATTTTCTATCCATTGCGCTTTAAATTTCCTTTTCACCTTCAGTCTTCTCCTTTTCAGTTTCTTTGATAAGAAATGAAATGAAAACTTTAGGATTCAAGAGCCATAATTAATCCCGTTATATATCAGCAAGTTATTACAAATTGCAGTAGTATTATCAATGAAGTGCACAATTAATTTCAAGAAGATCGTATCTAATAACTCGGTGGTAAACTGTATTTACTCTAATTGAACTTCTGCGTCAATGTGTATTTTCTTTTTATTTTGTCTGTGATTGTAAATGTGAATGTGTGTTTGATTTCTCAATTAAATTTGTTTATTTTATGTGTATGGAAAGTTATTTCATTAATTGTTTCCTACACTCACAAAATGTCCAGGCATCAATCTGAATTCCGTTTTATTCATGACATCGTTGGGGAGATTTCAAAGCAACTCATAAAGCGCACATATTTGAATGTGGCCACTTACCCAGTTGGAATAGAACCTCGTGCGCAAGAGATCCATGAGCTTTTAGGTGTTGAGGGAAGAGATGTTCATATGGTAGGGATATGGGGTACTGGTGGAATAGGTAAGACAACAATTGCCAAAGATGTCTACAACTCGATTGCTCATGAGTTTGAGGGGAGTTGTTTCTTGGAAAATGTTCGAGAAAATTCAATGCTTGACAGAGGCTTCATCAAATTACAAAAAAAACTCCTTTTTGAGATTCTAGGGGGAACAAAATTGAAGGTGGCCAATGTAGCTGGAGGAATCACTATGATCAAGGAAAGGTTGCAGTACAAAAGAGTTCTTTTGGTTCTTGATGATGTGAATGACATGGATCAGTTGAAGAATTTAGCTGGTAAACCTAGTTGGTTTGGTAAGGGTAGTAAAATCATCATAACAACAAGGGATAAGAAATTGCTGAGAGATCATAGTGATTTAATATACGAGGTCGAGGAATTGAATCATGATGAAGCTCTAGAGCTTATTAGTATGAATGCCTTTCAAAGAAGTCGACCTTTGGATGGTTATGCAAAACTCACAGAACGTGCAGTATGCTATGCTAAAGGTCTTCCATTAGCTTTGACTATTTTAGGTTCTTCTCTATGCAATGAAAGTGTAGAGCAATGGGAAGCTGCATTAGATGGTTTCAAAAGCAGCAAAATTCAAGATGTTTTAAAAATAAGCTACAATGGATTGGATCACAGAGTGAAGGAAGCTTTTCTTGACATCGCATGTTTCTTTAAAGGTGAAAATAGAGAACACGTGATAAAAATATTAGAAGCTTGTGGCAGCAAAAAGCATGATATTGATGTGCTCATAGAAAAGGCCCTCATCAGTATTAGAGATGGGGATTGCATTAGGATGCACGGGGATTGCATTTGGATGCATGATTTGGTAGAAGAAATGGGTAGGGATATCGTTCACGAATTGTCACCCAATAACCCTGGAAAACGAAGCAGGTTGTGGTTTCATGAAGATGTTTACCGTGTTCTAACAGAGAATATTGTAAGTGCATATCTTAATTTACCTCAAGTGTAGTTTTTTTTTTTTTTGGTTAAAATCCTAAAACCTAAGTAGACCTTGAAATTTAATTATTTTAGAAAGAGCTTGGTGTGTTAATACTATTGCATTTTCATACTAGGGAACAACCAATGTTATAGGCATCAAGGTGCAGCTCCCCGAAGATTCAGATGTGATATACTTAAGTGGTACTACTTTCTCCAACATGCCAAATCTTAGACTTTTCATATACCGTTCTGGACGCTATGCTGGAGTTGTTGATAATCTGCCTAATAGCTTGAGGGTACTTGATTGGCCTGACTGTGACTTGCAATTTTTGCCATCCAATTCAATTCCAAGAGAACTTGGTCTAATCAATATGCCTAGAAGTTGCATCACAGGATTGGAAGTTGGATACAAGGTATGTTCTTTTGGATACACATGTAGAGTATTTGTGGTTGTTTCTCGTATTTATCTCTAGCTTATCACATATGACTTCCTCTCCATCATTTTTTTTTGTTTTGTTCTCGCAGCATCTGAAAAATTTGACATCAATAAATCTAAGCTATTGTCAATACCTTACAAAAGTCTCGGACTTATCCGGAAGCCCAAACTTACAACATTTGGATCTCAGTCACTGTAAAAATTTAGTTGAAGTGGATCGTTCTGTTGGATTTCTCAATAAACTTGATTATTTGAGTCTTTGGTCCTGCCCTAGGCTTGAGACTTTTCCAACGGAAGTTAGTTGGAAATCCATGAGGGAGCTTCTGCTTGGCTTTTGTAAAAGGCTTGAGAATTTCATAAACATTGTGCACAAGATGGAGTCCATTAAAACATTGAGTTTACCTGGAAGCGGCATAAAAGAACTGCACTCCTGCATTGGACGTTGCACTACGTTGGAAGTTTTGTGTTTGACATACGGAACTTCAATCAAACAATTCCCTTCATCGATTGGGAATCTCACTTCCTTGGTGGAACTGGACGCGTCTGAAACTCTCATTGAAGAATTGCCTTCATCTATTGGAAGTCTTACTTCTTTAAGAAAACTGATGCTGTCTAAAACTCCCATTAAGGAATTGCCATCATCAATTGGGAATCTCACTTCTTTGGTGGAATTGGACGCGTCTAAAACTCTCATTGAAGTATTGCCTTCATCAATTGGGCATCTGACTTCCTTGAAGAGATTGAAGTTGTCTAAAACTCCCATCAAAGAATTGCCTTCATCAATTGGGTATCTCACTTCCTTGAAGAAACTTTACATGTCTGAAACTCACATCAAAGAATTGCCTTCATCAATTGGGTATCTCACTTCCTTGAAGGAACTTTACATGTCTGAAACTCACATCAAAGAATTGCCTTCATCAATTGGGTATCTCACTTCCTTGAAGGAACTTGACATGTCTGAAACTCGCATCGAAGAATTGCCTTCATCAATTGGGCATCTGACTTCCTTGAAGGAATTGATGCTGTCTAAAACTCTCATCAAAGAATTGCCTTCATCAATTGGAAATCTTACTTCCTTATATATATTGGACGTGTCTAAAACTCCCATCAAAGAACTGCCTTCTTCAATTGGGAATTTCACTTCCTTAAACCACTTGGACGCTTCAGAAACTATGATTGAAGAATTGCCTTTGTCAATTAAAAATCTCTTTGGTGCCCAATCCGGGCTACAGCCCCGTTTAAAACTAAAAGGATGTGCAAACCTTAGAACTGTGCCGCACAGTGTTTACGGAGGGTTGCAAGAACTAAATACACTAGACCTCTCTTGGTGTCCAAAACTGGTGACATTTCCAAGTAGGGCGAGCGCTTTGGTTTCATCAAGTGCAGAATCTCTTCCTCCGATGCTTCCAACTAATTCAGACAATGGGCATGATCATCCTGGTTCCTCACTGTTTCCCGAGCTAACGTGGCTTTATTTTGACGGATGCAAATTATCAGTCTCTGATTTCCTAACGAATCTTGACTGTGCGTCCGCATTACAGACACTTAATCTATCAGGAAGCAGTTTTGATAGTCTTCCGGCATGCATCAGCAAATTTCATCTGTTGCGTTATCTTGATTTAAGTGGTTGCAAGAGGCTTCGAGACATTTCAGAACTTCCACCAAATATACGATTTATAAAGCTGGATGATTGCGTATCGTTGGAAAGATTTTCAAAATTGTCAAATATACTGGAACAGAAAGACACTCTGGGACTTCTTGACACTATGTACTTGTCTAATTGCAATAGATTGATGGATAATCTTGGCATGGACGTGGTGTCGAAGATGGCAAAAGCATTGCTTAATCAGGTTCTCTCTCTCTCTCTCTCTCTCTCTCTCTATACTAATAATTAACACAACCATATATATCTTGCAGCTGGTGCTAAACGGCCGCGGTTGGTTTGACTGCTGGAAGCTTGTACTTCCAAGTCTCCCGAGAATTGAAGTTCCAAAGTGGTTTAATGGGGGTGCGGAGGCCACCAGTGTGCTTTCTGGTATATCTGATTATGATATATGTGAAATTTTGATCAAAATTCCTAGGAATTTGAAGGGAGAGAGAATACGAATGGTTGTCTGTGTTGTTTTGGAAATTACCCAAGATTTTTCTGGTGCGTGTGATGTGACGGTTGTGATTAATAAGGAAAGGTATTCTGGCGGTCTTGATTATGATTTGCCATCAGCTCATGATAATGTATATGTCTGTCTGACATGTATTGATTTCATGGAGCTAGAGGTGGTGGATCATGAGGTTCGAGTGAATTTTCGTTACTCACGTGGCAAACGGTTGCTCCTAAAAAGTTTCGGGGTCCACCTGGCTAATATGCAAGAGAATGATGATGATCAAGTAAGTGGTGAATACTCGGCACGAGAAAGATATAGGCAGAGCAATGCTTGCATTTCTGATTTTGAAAACGAAGAAGGGGCAGCTGTAGCATCATTAGTATCAGATGACAGCAGTTCCGGGGAAGTAGACGATGATCATCATGATGGGGAACAGGAACCTCATCCTCCAACCGAAAGATTTGAAGACTTGACAAGACAAACTAATATAGGCAGAGCAATGTTAGCATTTCTGAGGTGCTTTGGAATTACCACCTGCTTGTGATTTTGGTCACGCACAAGGTGCAGCTAGCTCTAGTATCATCAACAAGTACCAATCGAGGCCTTGAAGTACACACTGACCATTATAGTTGGATTTCAGGTATTAATATTCCATGCCACATGCATAAACTCTTAATCTGTTGTGATAATTTTTCACTGACCTGATTTTTCTGCATTGTCTTATTTAGAAGAAGCTTTTCTTTTGCCAAAGTCGATCTCGAAATATGGCAGTTGATGGTGAGAGGCAGAGATACCAACTAATCTGGACTCATGTGATGATTAACTCTCGATCAATCCACACGAACAAGGCTGGGTTTGTTCTTCAATTCGTATTTGCTTATTGGTCTGGCTTTTTATTTCTTTTTTATTTTAAACTCTGGGCCTTTAATTGTATTGTTTGCTGGCTTTTAGTGCCCTCTGTTTATCACAACTGAGAGTGGTATAAAGCTGTATATCTTCAAACACTGATAAGTTAGTTATAATAATAAACAACGCATGCATAAGGACTACTGACTTAATTAAAAAAAATTCATATGATTATATGACATGAAATTTTGATCTCACCAACTAAAGTAGGGAAACTACCTAAAATACCACTTGGAAAAGAAAAAAGGCACTTCAAAATGTGTGAATGTGCATGTCACCCATATGAAAACATAATGTGCAGCAAACATTCCTAACAGATTTGAAACATGATTGTTTTATTAGAGACAGTATAAAGTGTGCACATTTCATACATTAGACTTTGATGAAAGAGTAGAAATATCAATGGAGGACAGCTCTCACAGAAGCAGCAAATTTTCTGCGGTAGCCTCTCTTGAATCATCGTATTTCCAATTGCACATGTGTGTGTGTATTGCTGTACTTTTCTGGCATATATTCTTCCATTTTTAATTTGTGTTTTTTTCTTATTAATGGAATTATTCATAGCCTAAATTTCTGAGCTGTGTTGATAAAAATTGGGAAAACTCCTGTAGTATGTAGGTTTGAAGATATTGAAATATGTAGTCCGGGGGCATATTTTTCAACTCGATGAAGATTGAGTCCCGAGAATGAATCAATTTTTTTTTTTTTTTTTGTAAATGAATGGATTGAGAATTGCAGCTTTCTTGATTATGAGTGAAAACTCAATACTTGGATGGTTATATATCTGATAGTATAACTAACATATGGCTTACTCACTAACTGGCTAGCTAACAGTCCTAACTGACTTGTAGTTTTACATCTTTCACTGTTACATAGTCACTAACAACTAATTAATCACAGTAAACTGAGTCATAGTTAAGCATACTATACTGTAACTTCCCCCCTCAATCTTTAGGTAGAGGACTTAGCTGCAGGTTGGCAATAAGAGAATGAAAGTGAGAGCAGGGCAAGCCCTTTGTAGAGACATTTGCAAGGTGCTCTTCACTGGAAAGGTGGGAGTAATTCCTGAAGCTCAATTCATGATATGTCTAACCACAGGCATAGGAACCAGCTTTCAAGTACCTTTGCCTGCACTTAAGCATAGCCTGCTTTCATTCTGATTATGAGAAGCATAGAAATCAGAGGAAATAAGAGTCTTAGAAAGGAGCTGAAATATTAGCTAGCTTTAGTGATCAGTTGAAGAACTGCTGAAAATAATAGTAGGTTGTGGAGGAACTTGTGTGACCGACGAGTGAATCAGTTTGAATATGAATGAGCCGAAGACTGTGAGGATGAATTATGTAAAAAGTAAAACTGAGTACTGACAAGGCTCTTTACATGTGCTCATGCGCTTAGATTAGTTTCTCATTCAACTGTACTTGAATAAGCATAATTTGTAGGTTGATTCTTCTGAAAAAGGTGACATAATATGGAACATGCTTAAAACAGAGTTGACATGAGAGTGATGAGATAGTAATGGATGAACCATGATTATTGAAACCAATAAATCATGATATTGAAACCACCATTTATTCTTGAAGCTGCCATCATAGGGTCTTGCCATTGTCTGAATCAAAAGCAATCATGCCTCTAGTAAAAGTAGCCATCACCATATTTCTGCCTCTGCTTTCTCTTCAACTTTGAGGATTTTATGTTGCGTGGTTATCACTGAAGTTGTAATGTTAATGGAAGAGATATTCTAGGCATCTCCTGCGGACAGAGGAGAAAGCTGCAATGTTTTGGCTGCCTGAACAACTGTTTTGATGGCGTTTTCATCAGTAATACAGGTTATAGTATTCCGATCCATTGCAGATTTTGAATTAATTCTATATCAAAGATCAATTATGGACCTTGTGGTCTGATATATATATTGAAAGAACAAAAGTTGATAGACAAACTGGTGTAATCTATCAGTAGTAATATTCTCAGTCATATTTAGCTGCTCTCATCTCTTGAAATGGACATCTGATTCTAGTTTGAAACTTAATTAGGAGCTAATTGGAGATATTTCTTAGTGTCGCCGTTGTACTACGGGGTAATGCTACCATTAATCGTTCGACACTTTAACCTACTAGTCTAACACGTGTATCAGTGTATGTCACACATGCAGACAGTTTTTGTATTCTCCCTTTTCAAACATATATGAAGAAATACAATTTCATTAAATGTTTCTATGCTTCTAAACTTGCAGGCATGATTTTGAGTCTCAAATAATGCATCCAGAACGTAGTTGATGAGATGATTTAATATGGTGTGGAGCTTAGCAGGATAACTTCCAGTTTGCTGGGTAATATTCATTTGAATTGGAAAATGAATATGGCAAAGGAGGTCTTTGATTTAAGGATAGTTAAGGGTCAAGTCCCTGCTATGCTTCCTGTAAAACTTTGGTAAGTGGTTATGTAAAAGTTAAAAGAGTAGATGGACCACTAAGGCTTGTTAAGTAAATGATCCAAACAGATTGATGCCTGATCTGAAATGCGAATTTTTTTGAGAAGTTTTCATCTCTGAAGGCATTTAATATCAGTGTGTTGCACATCACTAAACAATATAAATCATAGATTTCGTTTTCTTTATTTCGTTAGGATAGAACAATTGACGATTGTTCTTGAATTTGATTGCCTTATTGCCCTAAGCCACTAACAATTCAAGTAACTGTTGCCTGATAAAGTTGAGAGGGAAAACCCTGCAGAAAGTGTACATATATGCAGACATCTTCCTCTGTAGTCTATGCATTATACATACATCTAAAGCCGGTGACTGTTCACCGACACTGTTCATTTAACAGTAAAAATGGCGGCTTTGCCCTTCCATTGCAAGATGCTCTTTTCCCGATTGCTGCTTTTGCGATCTTCTATTTGTTGTGGTGTGTAGAGAGAGAGAGAGAGACTGAAAGGAAAAAAGGAGTGATCGATCTAGATTTGGAAACTGTGAAAGGAGAGATAATTTAGAAAGAAGGAGAAGAGGGATCTGATTCTGGGTTTGTTTTGGGTTGCTCGGGGGAATTTGAGTTACCGACATCGGTGATAGTCGGTAATTTAGAAAGAAGGAGAAGAGCGATTTGAGTGTAGGTTTGTTTTGGCTTGCTCGGGGGAATTTGAAGTTTAGTGATCCTGTTGGAGTGGGGTGTGGAAGGAGAAGAGGTAATTGTTTATAGCGATTGATTGCTATAGATGAAATTGTTCTTCTTTCTGAAGTTTCCTTTCGAATGGTTGATTACTGATTCTTTATTTTGTTGTCTCATAATTGCTGCTCTCTGTTTTTTTAAATTGAATTCACAGGAACTTAGTGATTCGGGGAAGCATAGGAGAAGGGCTTTGAATCTGGCTTAAGGTGGTTAAATTTATCTTTGCCAGTACGAATGAATTTGGTTTGGATTGCTTCTGTTTTCTTTTATCTCTGTGAGTTGGAATGTGGTTAAAGTTATCTTTGTGAGCTGGAATGAATTTGGTTTCAAAAAGATAAGAAGAACAGAATAGAACAAGGTGGAATGAATTGGCTTGCGGTTTGAATCTCTGTTTTGGTTGTATTATTTTTTATATCTTCCAGTTTAAGTTGTGAATGAGCCTATCATATATCCTTTTCTGAGCAATATCGATGATATATTAAATAAGCCTTAGGTATAGCTAAGGCTTCATTAATATTGATAAGAAGGTGGAAATGTTATGGAACCTGTCGTGCTAAGTCTATCCTCCAGTTTAAGTTGTGAACAAGATGAGAAAGTTTGATTTGCTTTTATTGCATTTACTGCATGCTAAGTCAAGGAATGATAATGTTTGTATGAAATAGATGAAATAGATCATCTTCCAAAATGAGCATTTTGCTTCAATTTCTCATGTTTTTTCTTTTTCTCTTGGACATCTGATCCCTCATCGTTGCAGGCAGAAAGAGAGAGGTATTGAGCTTTGCTGTTTTGTATTGGTTGTGTTTTATTCAGGCTGATTTTCTTGAATTTGTTATGTGTGTTTTTCAGTTTTGTAGTGGTTATAATCGGTGTTTGCTTCGTTTTTGTTTTGTATCCAGTGATTTGTGTTTTGATTGGGTCCAGTTTGTGATGAGAATATTGGGTTGAAAACAAGTGGAACATGTATGGTATTTGGTTGTATTTTTTTTTTCTTTAAGTGATTAGTTGAAAATTGTGTGTGTTGTGATGGGGCTTTAGCTTCAGAGCACAAATACGCTGAACTTTTGTTCTGGGTCTGTTTTTCTGAGTTGAATTGACAGAGAGTGGGGGTTGATTGGTTTGATTAGGTTTTGGCTGTCCACTATTTGATTCAAAAGTTTGGTTCGTCTGAGTAATTTGTATTTGATTGATTGCAGATAGAGGTCTCGGCGGCTGGTTGGGCTGACTGGGGAAAATGGTGGAGAAAATCTACAGGTGAAGGTAACTTCCAGGCGCAATTGATGAAATTGATGCTATTGTTTCAAAAGTTATGAACTTATTAATTTTGTTCTTCTTGCTAACATATATAAAGTTACTGTGGGTGTGGAAAAGTGCAAACTTGAAGATTATAGGATGACATTTTTTCTTTCTTGGTAAGACTTGAGTGTGCTTCAGTTATGTCAGATTATGGTTTTAAGTTTTAGTCTTGACATAGAGTGTGACAGATTTCATGTTGCTCGAGTTCTTGGGTTTTCTGTGGTTCCTGTGTTTGCATGGTTTTTGGGATTATTGATTATGATCATAATGTCTGTATTCAAGGTGTGGGAAGTGGTGGGAATAGAGAATTTCAGACTAAATTTCCTCCAAAAGATGGTCTGTGACTGTCAGCGTGCTGTTTCGGTCCTCCTTGGCCGAGCCTAGGTCCAGTCCTTCCACTTCTATGTATCCGACTCTCGAAGTGGGTGATCGTGTTTTACTTTTAGCTGAGAAGGTCAGTAATGTTCAAATCAGTTCATCATTAATCTCGAATTTGCGGAATGGTTTTTAATTCATATGTATTGGTGTGAACTTAAGTGAATAATAATTATTGCTAGTTGATTCATAGAGCATATTGTTAGTGGAGATATTGCTTACTGTTTGAAATTCGATATTATATGCTCAACCAGATTATATGTTTTGTATATTATCTGAGAAATCCCTGCTTCTGTTTTGGTCTCAGGTTTCATATCTCTTTAGAAAGCCTGAGGTTTTATATATAGTAATTTCAAGGCACCTCCAATCTTGCAGGTAATGTGTATAACATTTTATATATTAATAGTGAATTGCTGTTTCTTGTTTTTAAGAACTTTGTGATATGTGTTGTTGACACTTTCTCCTTGGGTATTCTGTGCAATATGCAGGAAATTGGCTTTAGCTCGGGCGATGTATTTATAAAAAGAATTGGCCAGGGGTGGAGATTATGTTGAGGTAAGATCTTGATTTTCTTGGTTATTGCGTGCATTGAATTGATCTGTTTACTGTGTTTTGTTTGGTAGTGTTGTAGTTTGTTCTAGAGTGAAAGGTGTTAATAATAGACTGACCTATATGTACCCAGCTTGAACTCCATGTGGCATCTTCTGCAACATAAGTTACTTCAACTTTGAAATGCTGTCGAATTTACTGTGCCATATGTGAAAATTGGTTTTCCAAGCTCTTAAAAGCGATTAAACTTTGTTATGTTGGATTTGTTTGCTTATAGGGTCATCATACAATTACTGCTTTTGGCTGAATAGTCTTTGAGTTGATCTTCGGCAAATAAATGCCCAAAGTTGAATAACTCTAACCACTAATATGAGTGATTCATATCAGTGTGCTCAGTTACTTTACTAATAAGTAAAAGCATGAAACTTATGTGAATTAACTTTTCTACAATTATTTAAATAAATATTACAAGCAGCTTCTCTGCCTCTTTTGAACCTTTATAGGATAGCAGAGGTCTAGGAATAGTTCCAAAGCCTCCCTAACAGTTCCAAAACTATTTTGAAGTATGAAAATATAAATCAAGTATTCCCCTTCATCATTGCCGATATCCCTCCTAAATTTAATTCTTAATCATATAGTTCAAAGATTTAAAAAGTTTAATAAAATGACATTGGAAAGACACATTCTGAGTTTTACATGTCATATGCTTTGCTCATGGAATCCAAGAACAAGGTGAAAGCTGCCAATGAATTTCAAATCTTGGGATATCAAGGTCTCCATATGTTCATTTTAAACTTGAATATCACATTTCTTCTGTTTCTTACTCATTGTAGACATGCATTAAGCGATTATTATTTTGTTCAGAGTGTTCAGCCCATAGAAACATTTAATGATGCATTTAGGAAATTTCTTGCACACTCAATCAGAAGACCGCCAAAAGCTCCCGAGGTATGCAACCCTTATACTCTTCAATTGATTGAATTCCCAGGTCGTGTGTTATCAACAATATCATTCTGTTAATATGTCTTTCAATTCAAAGAAGCTGCTTTTTTTTCTTTCTCCATAATGATTCATCATCTTTTTACTCTCATATCTTATAATAGAATACTAATTCCGTACCAAAATTTCCTGAGTAGCTTTGTTTGGAAAAATGATTGATTTTCTTTTTACTACTGAATTGAATACAATGGTTGCTGATGTATAGTATATTATTTTCAGAAAACTGCATATATTGGTTTCAGAGTCCATAATTGACAAATCTTTCAATCGATACTGTAGGGTGGTTTCTATAGTATATTTGTTGTTACTCAGATGTTCTCAAAAATTCTAAATTTCATTGGTTTAGTACCTGTTTATGTAATGTTTGATTGAAATTGTATTCAACAGGGTACAGTGGGTGATCAGGACACAGGGTTTTCTAATAAGAAAGGCAAGCTGTTGAAATCGCAGAAATTAACCCCTGAATTTGGTTCATTTTTTATTCCTATTCCTTCTTCAATTTAGTTCACGCTGATCTCCTTATATGGACTTATTAATGTGTGACAATTGAAACAAGTGTTAATTCTAATCCTCTGTTTATCAAATATTGAAAACATCTTAATAATACTTCACTGAGTAACTATTTGAGATTTGTTTAGTTGTTTGCAGTATCAAAGAGCTGTTGACCAATTTTTGGATTTCATTGTGGTAATTTCAGTGTAGTGCATTTGGCTGGATTCTAAACAAACGACAGCATCAGTTAAGAGTATTGGTCCAACTTATAAGGTATCGACTTTGTAGGAAACTTATGGTAAACATCTTTTTCTCATAAAAAGCTTTTCCAGGACATTCATTTTTCTACCTTAAAGAAAGCAACCAAAACAAATGTATAGGAAACTTACGGTAAACATCTTTTTCTCATAAAAAGCTTTTCCAGGACATTCATTTTTCTACGTTAAGGAAAGCAACCAAAACAAATTTATTAGCTTGACACAGCAGAAGTGTTTCATTGCGTGCCTTTTCATAAGCTTTTACTTGCAGCCACAATTAACACGGAAACTTAAGCAAAACAAATGCTACCAGAAGGAAAAAGCTTTTTCATTTGATTTTGTTGACATGGTGCTTTAGCTTATTGAATTTCAGTATATAAGCATTACTAGGTAAAAAGGACAATGATCATAAAAGCATGCTCACTGTTTTGGAACACAATATGTAAAATTGAATGACATTTACTTAAAACAATGTTTTTCCATTTTGAATGCTTTACATAATCAATTCTACGCTTTGCAGGAAGTTTATAATAAAATATACTGATACAAAGCTCCTACAACTGGTGGATTATAAAAATCGGCCAACTCCTCGCTGTTTTACGTTTATGTGAGGTAATTTTCTTTCTCTCTCCAACTACGTATGAACTATCAAAAGTCACATCAAGTTTTGCTATTATGTACAAATCAGAATAAATAAATCAAAAGTTAAAGGCTAAAAAAAAAAAAAAAAAAAAAACAAAATTGAATCAGTTTTCGTAGCTTATGATAACTTAGCAGGTCTGACCGTATCTTATGATAAGTCAGCAGGTCTTTAGCTACTTCAAATTTGTTTGATACTCTTTTGTCAATTTACCTTGGTTTTATCAATTCATAGATCGTAAAATAATATGATAGATGGTATTGAAATAATCAATTTAGTACTACTCATGTGTTCTTTTTGTTCTCTCTTTAACAAACTACTCATGATCTAAAAACAGGAACCAAATATTGTGTGTAAATAACAAAATACTACTTAACTATTTATCTCTACTGGCTTACTAGCATCTTCCTGCATAACTTTACAATTAACAGAGATTCATTTTTAAAATGTTCAAACAATTCTTTCTACTGTTAAAAAAGTGCTCATCAACTCTTGGTTTTATTCTGATAATTTCAGTGTTTTGTATCTGCTTGCATTTTCAACAAACAGAGAACCTCACTTAAGAATACTGTTCTGGTTTCTAAGGTCTCGATTACCGCCTTTTGCCTACTTGGTAAGTATCACTATTAGCCTCACTAATTCTCATTAGCTGAATGACCTATTGACAAGTAATCCAAACTTTAATTATTTCATTTCAATGATCTGATTTTCAATATAAATTTGGATTTTTGATTTTTCACATTTGCTTTTGGTCTTGGTTTCCAACCTTGAAATAAATTATACACTGTGTAGAAAGTTTATGATTTCATTTAGCACAAGCTTATATCCATGGTTAATTTGAAGGTTACTGTTCTTGCTAATATCTGATAGATTAAATATGAAAACTGACAAAATTAATAATGCACCTAACATTGTATATGCCTACAATTTATATGAAGCTGAGATGAATTGTGACAATGACATTTCATTTCGTAACAAATTAAAGTCTACCAAGAAAAATTAACTTCACTAAAATTGCATCAACTACAATAGTGACAGAAATTCTTTGTTTGTTACTGCACTTTGGCAGAAATTCTTTGTTTGTTACTGCACTTTCTCAAGTTAATATTTTACAATAATGAACAATTTTAATTCTTATAAATCTCTACTCATTAAATTTGCAGAACATACATTATCAAGAACATGAATTATACTGTTCACAGCATGTTTTCTATGTTATGTTTGTTACTAAACTTTATACTTTCAGTGTTGTGCTTTCTTCACAGATCATATAAATTTCAGTGTTGTACATTTGCTTGGATTTTCAACACAGTTTCTACTTTACAATATTGAAAACTTTCGCTTATGAATTTTTACTCATTGAATTCCTGAATCATATCTTCTCAAAAACATCATGAATGTGCATCTTCTACTTCATTTGGATCAGCAACTTTATGTTAGATACTACTTTCTGCAGCCTTAAGTTCGTGTCAAAAGCTGAGGTCAATCTGGAACAATAGATAAACAGGTCATGACTTACGTATCCTGTGCAGGTGATGGTGTGACAAAATGAAACTATGGGGTACTGTCAATCATGTAGATTATTCACCTTCACAGCTATCAAATATATTCAAGAATCATCCTAAAATTTCACAACATTCAACCAACTGAAAAGAACTTTCCAAATCACACCTGGAAGAAGAGACAAGAGGTAACCAACAATTTATTTCCCTCTTTAAATCCTCCGATTTTGCAGACTTGCATGCTCCAGCATTCTGTTTTCTGATAAATAAAAAAAAACACTTTCAGTAGAATATCATCTTTTCATAGATGGTATCTTCTGTTGAATGATTTAATGAGCATATTGCTGAAATTGTTTTGTTGCATGACATCCATAGTTGCTCCCATATCATCATCATCTGCTCAATTTGATTTGAGCTTCTCAACTTACTCCATTTATGTAATTCCTTTCTAAAACTGTACATGAATGGACAATTCTGTCGTCTGAATGTACACAGGAATGGAGGATTCTATTTTTCAATGCTTTCAAATACCAGTTCACACGACAATGACAAAGCACATCAAAGCCGCATCAGTCCCATGCCAAGCAAGATAAAACATGCAAGGACCATCTTCTCAGCAATGTAAATAGAAGGCCAAGCAGACCATGAAGATATTTTTTTGCTTCCTACATGGCAATCTCATGTGCTGAACTCATACCAACCATTTTCTGATGAAACAATGGTTTGTACATGAAGAAATTGATTTTCATTGATTTGTGCAATTGCACCCTTTACAATATATAGCAGTACACATGGTTACATTTACAGAAAGCATTCAACTGTAATTACAACAATATCAAGCTGCTCAATCCTAGCCTTGTAACTGATGCTAAACTCTAGCCATAACAGATCCTTGACAATAGCAATATCAAGCTGGAGATAAATCAATTAATGGCGGAGACTTGCTTGTTGTAACTGGAGCTTGATTTGAGGAAGAGATATGCAAAGAATCTGTGGTTCTAACAGTACACTTCTGAACAATACAAGTGGAAGATCTATGAAGACCTACATGGCAATCACATCAACCATTTTTGATGCGATAATGGTTTGTACATGTTGATACAATGTAAGCCAGCTTATAAAACAATTTTGATAAACTTTTTCACACATGTCCTCCTTTCCATTTACAACTAAATTACTTTTATCCCGCGGCATCGCGCGGGTTTGTTTGCTAGTATATCCTATTTAGGAACTTACATTTGTTTTTGGGGTAGCCTTATAATGTGGTTCATATTCAGGTATTTACCAGATCAGATCTGATACACAGAGACAAAAGCTCAATTGCAAACCTTGTTATGTTATGCTATTGTATGCTATATGACTCTGACACTTGTACATACCTCCAATAATATGGAGTATTTACTACCTCACCAAGCATAAGTAACACCCACTTTGGGACATCCACAAGACATGGCAAGGCCCAACCGAGACATACATCGTGTAGCCCTATGTTCAGGCTACGCGGCGGTATCCGGAAGTCGCAAATCCGCCACCGGGAAGCCACCTTCCCGCCCTTGCCAAGATGCCACCACAACATAGCTTTCTACATGTTAAATAAACTAGAAATATGTGGAAACTTGTCCCACATCGAAGAATAAGTAGAGGAGATGGCTTCCTTGACTTATAAAAGGAATGCCTCCTCCCACAACTCAACACATTCATTACATCTCTTGTAATCTTGTTAGGCCGCAAGGCTCGACACACTAGTATAGCTTTCAAGTGGACGTAGTCTCCCGCTCATGCGGAGGCGAACCACTATACATCTTGTGTCAATCTCTCTCTCTCTCTCTCTTTCTTTATTTATAGCTAACTAGAGATCCCCACGGATCACTAACGTTAACATTGGCGCCGTCTGTGGGAAGCCAACACTTTGGCTTCGTCACCTACCGTGAGCTAAGTCTGCTCAGCGGAGCTTGAAGAAATTCCTTCTTCTTTGAGTTTATGTTTGAATCAGTGTTTCTTGGCGGCAACTAGAGCAAAGTGTGCAGAAATTTGCACCTTGCAGGCTGGTCAACACGTGGTCAACGCCCAGCGGAGTTAGTCAACGCCCATGGAGTGGTCAAAACTTGCAGAAACACCAACATTGGGGAGGTCAAAGCTTGGTCAACGCCCGCGCGAGGTTGGTCAACGCCCATCAGGCTTGGTCACACTTGCGGTCAACACCAGTCAAGGTTGGTCAACGCCCAACCCATGAAGGTCAACGCCAACTACAAAAAAAAAAAAAATTTCTTGGGCGGCTATTTACTCTGGACACCCAGAGATCTGTTCTTCACACCCATGACCACGACCTACAGCGCTTCTTCTCCGCTCAGCTCTCCCTCTCCGCTCCGCCAGCTCCAAACAGCAAGGCCACCCCCGCCCAACTCCTCCACTCACTGCAGCTCCGGAGCTCCTCCGCCAATCTCCATTCTTCCGCCCATATCCATCAGCGGTGCATCCCTCCGCCCGGTGCTCCGGACTCAACGCCTCCGCTGCAATTTGCTGCACCGCTACAGCTTTCAACCAGCTCGCTGCCATCCACGCAGACTCCCAGCACCGCTCCGCCGAGTTCGCCAGAACGCCCCGCTGAGCTTGGAGCTCCGCTCCGCCGAGTTCGCCAGAACGCTCCGCTGCGCTCGAGGTACCGCTTCGCTGCACGCTCCGCCGGACCACAGCAAGCGACTCTTCCCCCGCCGGCCACATCCCTTGCTGGCACCATCTCTGACCCAGCGACCCAAGCTGCGGCTCTCCTGCATTCAGCAGCTCCGATCGGGCGGAGGATCGATCCGCCACACCTACAGCCTCCGCTGGCTTCCTCCGCTCACTGTAGCGGCATGATCTCCGCCAAGCTCCAGGTGAACGCCGAGGCCACCGCCTTCATAACCCAGCGGCAATCCACCGCCCATCAGCGCCGAGCTCCGCCCCGCTGAACAAAAGGTTCCGCTGACCAGCACGCTTCCGCTGAGCTCGGGGCTCCGCTAAACTCCTATTCCGTCGACAGCAGCGTTCATCACTGAGCTTTCCGGCCACCGCCATACCCTTACTGCTCATCCCCGTCTTCTTCTCTTGTTCTCCTATTCGATTCGAACATTTGGTCCCTGCACTGCATATTCACTTGCACTTTTGCAGCAAAGCCAAGATAAGTTTCTTCTCTCTTATTTGGGACACACGTGCCTGTGCCTTCACACAAGTCAACAAAAGCATGATTAGCAATATATGCTTGGGCCATATGTGTTATGCTTATCTTCTGTGCACACATATAATACACTTATATATGCCTTGATATATTCAATTATGCATGCATGTATTTGTTAGCAAATACCTTGACAAACCTGTCTACACGTGCACACATATATACTTTGTGCCATCACATTAATTTTGTGCCACATGCCAGTATATAGGTTCTCAACTACACCTTGCTTACGCAAACTATCTTGCCTCTTGATAAGTGGGTTACTCAATAATGGAAGCATACGTGTATTACTAATTGACCGCACATGCTGAACTCTATCACACAAAGACTAGCTGGTCATGATTTCATTTATTTGCTTGTTTACACTTCAAAGCATTGAAATTGAGTTTATGCTAGCAAATGGGCATATATGCATACTATTTATCAAAGTGCACATGCAAATTATAGGTGTCGATTTTCCAAATCCACATATTAATCACCCATTTTTGTTTCAAGGAAATTCAACTATTTCTATTCAGCATTCAACCGCAACTACGAGTTGGCGGACATTATCGGAGTACTTTATCCGCCACAATGCAATGGAGCGTCACGCTCGGCCAACTCCGCTCGCCTCCAAACCGGCACCGGATAAGTGTCTTCCTCTTATCTCTTACGCTCTTGCAATTTGAGCTCCCGCACATGCCATGTCTATACATGCTTGCTCTGTGCTTTGTCATTTTTTCGTGCACATACAAACTTTACGAGTCCACGGTCTACGACCAAAACCGCCATGCGGTCAGGCAACGCCTCATAATAGCCATTGATCCGGCAGCAAGGGACTAGTTAACACAGCCTACGGCAGCCATTGATCCGGCAGTTAACCCCGACGCTTGGGTACCAAAGATTGGGATCGCTTCCCAACACCCTCTGCTCCGTGCAGCTCCCCCTCAACAAACATGGCTGGGGAGTCGGGGACTCTCTAGCGGGGCCTAGCAGGGGCCCGCCCCATTGAGCTTCCGCTCACGAGCTTCCCGCTCATGCCTTCCCGGCAACCCTTGAGCTTCCGCTCACGAGCTTCCCGCTCATGCCTTCCCGGCAACCCTTGAGCTTCCGCTCACGAGCTTCCCGCTCATGCCTTCCCGGCATCCCATTGAGCTTCCGCTCATCCCACCACACGTTAATGGAACATGGAATTCTTCTACCATTTGTCGCTCCCGACAAATTGAATTCTTTTCGCGTTCCATTAATACGAGCGCCAACCAAACCAACACAAGCGTTCACGTACTCATCATTTACACGTTACAAACGCTTACCTTCGCAGCGCTCATACAACTTACATTTATCATATGCAATCCATATGCTCACACGGCCATACGCGCTCTCGAGTTTGTACGTCATAATCGATCGTACTCGGCGCCATTCGCGTGTATACATCAACATGTATCACGCACCTCATACGTTTATATATGCCAAACGCATATCAATGCAACTCACATTTGTTGCCCAATGCAACAAGCATTCTACATATGCGTGTTTTTTGTCTCATTGTGCAGGATTAAACGAGTCCCTTCTTGCTTACGGAGTTCGGGGACTTGTAGGGGCTCCGTACCGCCCGGTTACTTATGCTTGATGACTTCATGATTTGAACTCCCCAACCAAGAAGCTCCTCTTACTTGGGGACTTCGGGGACTTGTACATACCTCCAATAATATGGAGTATTTACTACCTCACCAAGCATAAGTAACACCCACTTTGGGACATCCACAAGACATGGCAAGGCCCAACCGAGACATACATCGTGTAGCCCTATGTTCAGGCTACGCGGCGGTATCCGGAAGTCGCAAATCCGCCACCGGGAAGCCACCTTCCCGCCTTTGCCAAGATGCCACCACAACATAGCTTTCTACATGTTAAATAAACTAGAAATATGTGGAAACTTGTCCCACATCGAAGAATAAGTAGAGGAGATGGCTTCCTTGACTTATAAAAGGAATGCCTCCTCCCACAACTCAACACATTCATTACATCTCTTGTAATCTTGTTAGGCCGCAAGGCTCGACACACTAGTATAGCTTTCAAGTGGACGTAGTCTCCCGCTCATGCGGAGGCGAACCACTATACATCTTGTGTCAATCTCTCTCTCTCTCTCTTTCTTTATTTATAGCTAACTAGAGATCCCCACGGATCACTAACGTTAACAACACTCAAATTAGGAATGTGGAAAATATTGGAACAGAGAATTCATTGACTTGGCCAGTCTCTGCATGATGTGTGGTATCAATTAATTCATTTGCTTTTTTTCTTTTGTTTACTTTGTCAATTAATTCATCAGTGGCATTAGAAACTTCCTCAGTGAACTAGGAATCCAACGTACGAATTCACATTCACTTTCCTCCCTTCAATTTGCTTCCTCTCCAAATCTCCGAACTCTTTCACTAGCTCTTTTGTCATCTTGACAGCTAGCTTTATTTCAATGGTGAATATTGAAGAATCCTCTTCTTCTTTCACCCATCCAAGAAAATACCATGTTTTTCTGAGCCTCAGAGGTGAGGATACACGCAATAATTTCACAGGTCATTTGTCCAGAGCTTTGCGGTAGAAGGGGATCATCACCTTCATGGATGATCAGCTCAGACGAGGAGAAGAACTATTAACAGCACTCCATGCAATTGAACAGTTGAGGATTTCAATCATCATCTGCTCTAAAAACTATGAATCCTCCAAGTGGTGCTTGGATGAACTTGTCAAGATCCTCGACTGCAAGAAATCAAATCAACAAATGGTTCAACCGGTTTTCTACAAAGTCGATCCCTTGGATATACAAATCATAGAGGTAGTTTTGGGGAGGGACTCGCTAATCTGGAATTCAAATTCAAAGATGACTTGGAAAAGGTCTAGAAATGGAAGAATGCTCTTTCAGAAGTAGCAAATTTGTCAGGGTGGACTCTCTTGTACGAGTACGTTTTCATCCACTGGCATTAATTTATCCTATATCTTGATATAACCTTGATTACCTTATTCAACATCTGTCATTTTTCAATTTCTTTACATATGATACAAGACTAGCAACAGTTGCCCGCGCGTTGCTGCGGGAGTATGACTTGATTCTCTGTTCCTAATTTCATCAATTCCTCCCTTCAATGCCCTAATCTGTTTTTCCATTGCAAGCTTTTCGCCTTCCAAAGCCTGAAACTTGCTCAAGAGCTTCATACTCACTCTATCTGTGAGGGTGAAGATAAACTGAACTGACAAACTGCCATATAGGTTAACTTGGAGTCTAGGTAGACATCCCGTGTGATGCTGAGGGTATATGTGTACATTTTTTATTGAACAATATATGTTTACGTATCTCAAAATCTGGTGTTCTAACCAGATTCATATATTTACATGTTTCAAAAATCAAAGTTCCAAACAGACTAAGCTTGGCTATTGACGATTTTCCAAAATCAACATTCTAACCAAAGTTGCTTTTGATACTGGTTACAAAAATGGTTGGACATGAGAAAAAACATTAAATTCCCTCAGTTGGTTCATCTGGTGTTGAGACGTGCCTCATCTGGTGTTGAGAAGTGCCACATCTAGCGTTCACTGCATATCGTAACAGCTTAGGATTAATAGTGAAAAACCACAGAAGATCAACTGATACAGACAAAAAACATAACGATACGTACAATTGGGATAAAGGAAAAGCAGAGAGAAATCATGACAGCTAATTGTTCCGATCCAATGAATAGTCAGGGCTTAAATATCTATATGAAAATCAATATCTAGTAGAAGAATTTACCTTCAAAACAGTGAGTTTGGAGGTTTTTCTTTTGTCCTTCAACTGAGATTGCCTGCCAGCATTGTATATGTTAATCTCTATTTCTAACAGCATTATAAATTTATCAAAGGCAATACCGTTCAATTTTATGGTTACCTTCATGTAGGTGTCAATATCTGGATCAGGAACAATTCCTGCTTCCTTTTCTCTCCTGCTAACCTCTAGTATTATATTTGCATGAGCAAATTTGACTTCACATGTCAATGATGGAAATGAAGAACTAACCTGAAAAAAAAAAATTCAAAGGAGATGAGGAATGTACCAGCTCTGCTTCCAATACGTTGACAGCGGGCTGAAAACTCGATTGTTTCTCTTACAATCATCTCAGGTACGTGAAGGTTGTGTTGGCTTATGTACGCTGGAGTTTTTTGAGGAACAAACTGATCTAGCTTGTAATCATTGTATGGAATCTCCCCTGTAACCTGAGGTAAACAAAAGTCTTCATATTTTATGACATTTGTCAACCTTCATTTTATTGCTGTTGAGCTTTTGTACATGTATGTTTTCAAATACTCACCTTAGGGATTTGTCCAGTTTTCCGGCAAGTGCCAATAAGAAGGTGGTTTTACCTCCTCAACTATTTTTGCATTTCAGCAATCTTTATAGAACTCTCGATCCCCAAAACACAGCAGCTCAGCAAGAATATTTAACCTATATTAGCAAAATACTGTATGTAAGCAGAAGATTTTTCGAAATATGAACCAATAAGATAATAAGATAGTTTGCATCTTTCCCAGTACTACATCCTGTTCAAGCACGAAAACAATGACGTAGTAACATTCTTCTAGTAGTAAGGTACACCACGATATGGAGCAATGATGCTAGGCATGTTTGCATATTTCTAATCCAAAAGATTGAAGAAGCAATTCAACTTTTTGTGTTAGCCCTAAATCTTAAATCAGATATGAGGGTATTGAAATTTTTTTTGCATTCTTAATACACGACTCCAAATTTATTTCATAGTCTAAAAATGCAAGACATTCATGAAAGAAAACTCTACTATTTATTTCAAATTTATTTCCTTAAGCTTCATACTAATGCAATACCCAGAAACTAAAAGTTAAGGATTCACTCATTGAGTCATTGAGATGATTAAGTTTCATATGCAATGGAGGTTGCATGTGGCCTAGTTACAGCCTATACCATATCTCCATGATCATCTCTGCACAAAACTCCAAGAAATAGAACATTATAGAAATGGGTCGGAGAGACGGATAAAAAGGCCAACCTTGACACCCTTTGGTCCCATTGCATCTTTTACCTAGCTCCTTGGAGTCTCTTCCTGTCCATTTGGGAGTCTCGGGAGTCTTTCAATATCAATTTTCTGTTTGTCATCCTGGGAATTTTTCAGAAATTGCATGCACAATTATTTCCTCTTTGAATTACAAACAAAAAAAACTTGCACAAATTAGGGAGACAGTAAGTTAAAATAACTCTATCTACTTGCAAAAATTTCCCAAAAAAAGGAAAAACCAAAGAACCAAATGTTCAGATAACTCTTGGAGGCTTATCTGACCCATTTTCTTCTTACCAATTCTTTTCTGTTTTCCAAAGATTTCAGTATTAAACATCGGAAGAAATTTTGAGAAATTGAAAAATATCGAACCTTTGAGTCGATTCTAGTTTATCCAATCCACAACATCTCTAATTTCTCCCCCAAATCTTCTTTATGCTCCCAAAGAAACGAACTGAGCTGAACCCAGACATAAAAAATCCAATCGATACGAAACGCTCTTCTCTCCACCGATCTGAATCTCGCAGACTCCAGTCCCGTATGCTAATCTCAAACAGAATCAAAATTCCGAATCTTTCGACTTCTCCCAGCTCAACAGACAAAAAAAAAAAAAAAACAGGAAGAAACTGCTTCGACTACTTCTTCTACTGAATCAGAGGGGATCGAACTTGATGATGATGAGATTATCAGAACAAACTCTGGTTCTTCTTCTTCGTTGTTGTCTCAGCAAGCCCAAACTTTTTTTACTTTTCGTTCTGTTCTCCTCTCTCTCTCTCTCGGAAGTCCCGAGTTCCCTTTCTTCTTCGATGCGCTAAACATCAGCAGTTCAGCACTACTGTCAAGTTGAGAGAGAAGAAATTACTGTGTCAAAGAGGTAATTTAAGAAAACATAGAGGGCAAAAGCGTCACTTTAAATCGGGGGCCTTAGGAACAGTGCTTATGAACAGTAACTGACCTTTGGTATATAGTAAATTATGTCGACGAATTACAACATACTTCAAGAAGATAATATTTATTTAGCATAGTTTCAAAAATTGTTACTGCGAGTGTGTTTTTTTTTATGAAAACTGGGAGTGCGTGTTGATGATATTCTTGATTATAATGTTGTTTATTTTATTTGTGAGGGGAACTAATGTGGTTTCCTTACATGTTTCCTACACTTTTAAAATGTCAGGCAATGTTCTGAACCCAAAACTTATTTACGACATTGCTGAAGAAATCTCAATGAATGTGATAGAACGTAAATATGTGGAGGTAACCGAGGGAGTCTCAGGTGCAAAATGTTCATAGGCTTTTAGGTGTTGAGGGAAGAGATGTTCATATGGTGGGCCAGGTGGGGATATTGGGAACTGGTGGAATCGGAAAGACAACAATTGCAAAAGCTTTTTATAACCCAATTTCTCATAAGTTTGATGGGAGTTGTTTTTTTGGAAAATGTTAGAGAAAATGGATGACAGGGGCTTCGTCAAACTACCAAAAAAAAAAAAAAAAAAAAAAAATGTTCAAGTAAATCCAGAATATGTGTCTGGCCCAAACTCTAGGTTACTTAACCTAGTTGTAATAGGGTTATGAATTAGAGATATTTTCGGAGATATTCATAGATATCTGATTAATTGTACGATTATCTTTTCTTGTACAACTCTGATTCTATGTCTTGTAATCCTCTATATAAAGAGGCCCCTATTATCGATGAACGTATGACTCAATTCTCTCCCAATTCATTTTTCTTTAAACACGATATCAGCACCCTAACCCTGAAATAAATAGCTAAAACCCTAAATCCGAATACAAAACCTTGAAACCTTTTCTGCCTCAGCCACATAACTTGAAGCCCCCGACCCCAGGAATCCAGAACAGGCGGCAGAACCACCAAAATCGGCCGGAAACCTACTGAACCGGCCACCGGAAGCTTCAAACCACCCGCAGCAAACACTCTACCGGTTCACCACCTTTCGGACCTCCGATTACCAAATTTTGTCAGCAGCAGCGCCTAGATCCCAGAGCCGGGGAACCGGAAAATTTTTCTCTGGAACCGGCCTAAAAGCACATGAACCGGCCACCTGACTGCTGTTGCAACTTGAACCGGCAGAGAGAAGAAAAGAAAAGAAAAGAAAAAAAAAAAAAGGAGGAGCCCAAGCCGCAGCCAAAGCCCAGAAGCCCAAGCTGCAACTCAGGAGCCCAAGTCGCTGACGACATCTCAGCCACGTCAGCTCCGGCGACAGGTCACCGCTGCCACTTCTCCGACCATTTTCCGGCAAGCCTTTCCTGTCATTTTTTCTGGCCAAATTTTCCGGCGACCTATTTCAAGGTATTTTTTACTAAAAGTTCCCGTTTTTTTAGTTTTTATTCAATTTCTCTTATTTTTCTCAGGGACTTGCAAACTCCCTTCTTCTACCCCCTTTCTTTATCCTAGAGGAGACCTAATTAAGCCGAACTGTGGGTGTTCGTGCTCACTTCAAGCTTGGAGCTAGTTGAGATCTCCAAACTTAGAGTTTGTAGAGAATTTATGATCGACCACTTATGTCATTGTTTCGATCTAATCCAATACCTCTTGGAATTGAATTTCTTGGGAGCGATTACGCTCAGAAATTCCTAATTTCTTGGGAGCGATTACGCTCAGAAATTTTATATGTTTTCGTGGTAGCTCTTTCCGCTCCGAAATGAACCATTTTTTCTTGTTCTCTTTCAGGATGAGTAACCTGAACAAATTGGACTTTGCTCCATTGGGAACAACTGACTCTGGATATTACAGGTGGGTTCGTGATGTCCGCCAGCATCTCAAGGCCGAAGGAATCCTAGATACGATTCTCGAGCCTAGCCAGAACGTGCTAACTGTTGAGCAGGCTCAAGCTTTGGTAGCAAATAGAGCAGCCTTAGAGACAAATAAGGCGAAAGCCATCATCCTAATGACTCGCCATATTAATGATTCGCTCCAGTACGAGTGTATGAATGAAGAACACCCTAGAAGGCTGTGAGTCTCACTCGAAGAAAGATTTGGCAACGTCTGTGACTCCCTGCGTCCTGACCTAGAAGTGAGATGGCATAACCTTCCCTTCTGTGATTTCAAGTCAGTTCTTGACTACAACTCGGAAGTACTTCGCATTAAATACTTAATGGAATTCTGTGGTAAAGAGATCACATATGCGATGTTGATTGAGAAGACTCTCTCTATCTTCCCCGTCTCTACATTGATGGTTGCTAAGAACTATCGAATCGATGTTACTGCAAGATGGATCATAAGGTTTCATGAGCTTATTGGAGCTAGGAATGTCGCTGAAAAGCATGACAACATCCTTTTGAAGAACTATAATTCGAGATCCGTGGAAACAAAGCATATTCTGGGATCAAATTATAATCGCGCCCCTAAGAGAGGGCGCCAAGAGCGAACCCCTAATCTTAGGGATACTTCTGGACGTTCTGGTCCATATAATCGCTCTACTTGGGAAGGTAACCGCCAAAATAGATAAACACGGAACCGAAGAGGTCAACGTGGAAAGAGAGAGGGAGACAACGCCTCTGGCCATGTTGGTGGCGGCACCAACACTAAGAGCCATCTAAATGACACTTTCAAAGCGCCTCAATCAATGGGGTCTGAGCAAAGAGATGTATGTTCTCGATTTGGAGTATCCGGTCATTAGGCACACATTTGTAGAGCTCGTGAAGAAATTGTCACTGCCTACAAAGCATATTGTGAAGCAAGAAAAGCTCACTATGTGGAACAAGAAGATCAAGAAGGTATCTAGAGTGAAGGGTTGAAGACTACAAATCTGGCTGGGATCAATAGATCGCCAATTCTGTTTAAGTCTTTATTTTTCCAAGAGATGTAATAGGCAATTGCCATATACTTTGTAGTAAATGCCATTAGATTAGCTTTTCTTCACATAGGCTCATCCAAAATAAATATGATATCTAGGAAGGTTTTGAGATAAGTGGTACTTAAGCGAGCTTTGCTCCACCGACATCTCTCTACTCACCTAGTCATATTTATTTTGGAGTTATCAAAAGAAGTCAAACGACTACCTTTGTTTTGCATTAGCTAGCATTTGGATTAGATTCTCCTAATGGTTAAGAGACAATGATGTACTCCGTTGGCTTATGAATAAAATTTCGAGTTTTTTTCATTATGACTCCATTTTGATTCTGAGCATATTACTTTGTGACTACGATGGCTGGGCCATCAATATTAATTCAAGGACATGGAATAGTCCAAGTTCCCCTTGTCAAATGGCACCTTGATTACTGTCACAGAAACTCTCTACGTTCCTAGCACCCTATGAATAGCCAACGGATACCATGCGAAAACGCATGTAAAGAACGAAAATGAGTTCCTTTGCAATACCTCTAATGATTGCAAACAAAGGCGCATCTTAGAGAAGTTTATGTGCCTCTCTAGTGGACTCTATGTCACTATTCGAGCTATTAAATCCAATAAAAATATGAGAGAACATCTCTTGGATTTAGACACATATTGGCTTTGTCACGGCAGGATAGGTCATCCTAGTCATGATATGATGATCCGTCTACTAAAGACTTCACACAGACGTCTATTCATTTGAGCGAAACGAAGCACGAATCAAAGGTTGATTCCTGGACTAAGTGTGACCGCCGCCACTGCCTCTGTCCGTCCACCACCAGCCCAGGGCTGGCACGGTCCCTATCCATGACGCCATGGATGGTGTCTATCATGGTGATGGCGCCCTAGATGATGCTGCAATCACCAACTTTTCTTCAAATAGCGTTTCAGAGGCTCAGGCCCAACCAAAATCCTCATTGGTTGCTTTTAAAGCCTCTCGCTCATTTTACAAAGCCTGTTCCTTAGGGAAGTTAGGACTGAGACCATCTTATGCAAATGATATGAAAATACTCATTCTGTTCTTACATAAAGTCCGTGGGGATTCTGTGGACTAGTTCAACCAACTTGCGGACGTTTAAATATCTCATGATGTTGGTTGACAAGCAAACACGTTGGTCACGTGTTGTACCATTGTCCACTTGTAATGCTGCTTATGCTACACTCCTGGCACATATCATATAACAACAGGCTCACTCCCCTGATTATCTTATTCACTCAATTAGATTTGACAATGCTAGAGAGTTTACATCGAAGACTTTCGATGGTTATTGCAATGGGACTGATGTTGGACATCATATCCTCATGTACACACCCAAATGATCTCGCAGAAACGACTACGATGGTAGCCCGGATATTGGTTATGCCCACCAATCTCCTTATATCCGCTTGGGGTGATGCAATATCGCATGCAGCTATGCTAATTCGTCTACGACCCACCGCCAGTCAATCTACCTCTGTGTTACAGCTAGTGATTGGGTACCATCTCGTACTTACGCAAATTTGAGTGTGCCATTTATGTGCCAATTGCACCGCGACAACGCACTATGATGGGTCCTTATAGACGAATGGGCAACTACGTTGGATTTGAGACTCCAACAATCGTCCGCCACTTAATGTCCTTGCAAGGCGATCTCCTTACCGCTAGATTTGCGGGTTGTCACTTTGATGAGACAGTCTTCCTGTCGTTAGGGGAAGATAAAAACATGAATGTTCAGCAAGGGGAAGATAAAAACATGAATGTTCAGCAAGAACGACAGAAATTGTCGTGGCCTGTCCCCACTATGTCTCATCTCGATTCCTACTAAAGTGACGAGATCACACATATCTGCTACAAACATGCCTGCAAGGAAGGACGTCCTTACTAGAGGACGTGGTGCCACCCTACACGGAGGTAGGCATGACGCCAACGCCAAAGAGAGTGGCCTCTGGCGTTATAGACCATGGCCTCAGCTAGGATGCGTGGGAGGCCCGTGAGTTTGAATGATACTTTGGCACATTCCAATCCTTTGATCATTAAGACTCAAAATTCGTCTCATGAGAATCTTTCGGATTATGGTTATCGTTGGGGGATACCTTAACGTCAGAACCTATTCTTGACAATATAGAGTTTTTAAAAATTACACTAGTGTACATGAGACGTGGGATAGAAACTCCATCATAATTGATGATGTAATCGCGCATTTCGTTGCGAATGAGTTTGTTGAGTCTGATGATATCGAACCATGCTCCGTTGACGAATGAATACCAATGTAGAGAAATTTGGCTTAAATGGAAAGATGCGATCCAGGTTAAGTTGGATTCTCTAACGAAGAGGAAGGTTTTTGAGCTAGTGATGCCAACACCTCCTAACATAAAACCTATTGACTAATGAGTCTTCGTTAGAAAGCGTGATAAGAAAAAGAGATGGCAATCTCTCCTTCGCAAGGCTTCTCACAAAACGCCCTGGAATCGACTACGATGAGACATATTCTCTCGTAATGGATGTCATTGCACTCCACTACCGTGTCAGTTTGGTAGTTTTCGAATAACTGAACATGCAACTTACAAATGTGGTCACTACGTATCTATATGGGGATCTAGATATGGAATATACATGAAGGTTCATGGTGAACTTCATTTACCCAAGTCAAGTGGCTCTAGACCACGAAACACGTTTTACAAAGAGGTTGAAACGCTCACTAAAGTGACTACTTGATTGGGAAGGGATATGGCCACGCGTTTTCATAACAAGTTTCGGGTTCTATCGCGGTTCATTGGAAGCCCTTAATGAGTTAAGGAAAACCGCTGAACACTTGAAATCCGATTTTGAGATGAACAATTTTGGGAGAACACGATTATGTCTCAGTTTGGAACTTGAGCATCGTGTTGATAGATGCTTAGACATTTTGACAAGGTCAAACCTTCAAGTACCCTCATGATCGTCCGTAGTCTTGATCCTCAAAAGGATCCTCTTCGTCTGAAAGATGATGACGAAGATGTGCTAGAGGCAGAAGTTCCTTACTTGAGTACATAGGCGCATTATTTTACTTAGCTCAATGCACAAGACAAACATCTCATTTGCCATGAACTTGTTAGCTAGATATAGCTTTGCCCCAACGCGACGCCATTGGATTGGTGTAAAAGATATCTTTCAGTACTTGAGATGTACGATTGATATGGGCTTGTTGTATCCTTACAGAGAGATGATGGATTCAGACCCATCACACACCAGGAATGCCGCCAACACTGGTCTACGTCCACTATCCCCATCCCAAAACGACATGTGTTTTGGAAGGTTTTGCTGATATTGGGTATCTCTCTGACCCACACAAAAGTCATTCCCAAACTGGTTAAGTGTTTACCATGGATAAGACCATGATATCTTGGAGGTCTACATAATATACCCTAGTCGCTATATCTTCGAACAATTGTGGTTTGAAGTCTACCACAGATGAGCCTACGAGCGTATAGGATAATGCTGCTTGTTTTGAATAAATGAAGCAAGGCTACATCAAAAGCGACAATGATTACACGCATTTCTATACACGTAATTGCATCCTAAATACTAGAATTAAGCTATTCTTCAAGACAATTATTATGTATTTAATCCATTTTTATTTATTTTGTAGTAAATAAGCGTAGTTGTGGATTTTGGAAGAAGTTGTGCGAAATTAGAGCAAAATGGAGATTTCCGACAAAAAAAGACGAAATAACCGACGCGGGTCAACCGTAGTCAATGCCATCATGAGAGCAGGATCTAATTGCCTCCGATAATACTTGCGGAAGTGCGTGGAGAAGAGTGAGAAGAAACAGAAAGAATTGAGAAGTTTACCAAAGAATTGCATCTTAATTAATTAGGTTAATTAATTAAGTGATTAATTGCTTAATTAATTAAGCCTAATCAACCAAAGAAGGGAGGCAGCCATGCACGTGATTTGTTTGATTAGTTAGAAACCAATCCGGCTTTGACACGTGGCAGAGCACGTTCCTTTTCTTCCTTTCACGCTCCCACGTGCATTCTTCTTTTCTCTTTGATGACAGCCACACATTCAATGACGGAGACCACATAAAAATCATCTCCCATCAAACCCTACTCTCTCTCACCTGAACCTCAATTCGGCCGCAGTGCCGCACACTCCACAAAACTCCATTCTCTCTCTTCCTTCTTCTCTACAGCCGACACACAAACCCACCCCCATTTATCATTCCTTCCCATTTTCTCTCACCCATCACCTCACACTCGCTCCTCTTCCCTTCTTCATTTTTAATTTCAATCTTTTGGGATTGGACACTCAAGGCTTCAAGGAAATCATCATCAAGAGCACACATCCATTTTTGGTAGTTGAGTGAAGAAATTACTTGGTTCATACTAGCTCATAGCTAGAAGTGACCAAGCTAACTCTCCTCTCTCTTCTTTATTATCTCTTTCATAATTTTTCTATACTTTTCGTGATGTATTTGATAATGGGTTGTGAGTAGTTCAAATTTGGAAGTTAGGGTTGTGAAGCCCTAACTCATCTTGTATAAATATTGATGCTTTACTTTTAATAAATGCAATTTCGATTGTGTATGCTTTAAATCCGAATTTATTGGTCCTTAGAAGCATGTTTCTAGGCTTTGTCACCCTTTGAAATTATGTTGTGGGCAATTGTGATGAATAGATTGATAAATTGACAACTTATTAGTCTTGTGGCATCTAGGATTTAAGTGTGGTGACCATTAGCTAACTTAATTGTAGCTAAGCTTACTTGGGTCTCTATTATCTTGCTCTCTAGGCCTCTAATTTTGGATATTGCGGCCTTAACCGGCGTAATGCCCAAGTTAGAGAGTTGATTGTGGCCTTAATCGGCATAGTCAATACACCGAAAGGATAATTGGTTTAGTAGCCTTAACCGGTACTAGATACGGGACTCGACACATATAGGAAATGCATGCATTTGTGAAATTGGCATCGATATTTACAAGATAGTTAGTGTGAATCACCCGACACTCCCATGTTTCCATTAATTTGAAAATCCAAATTTAATTTCTTGCTTGATAATTAGTTGTTTGCTTTTATTTTAGTTTGCAATTAATTTAGTCAATTCCCAATTCAAAACTCCCGAACAAAATTCTACCTTCCATTGTGCATAACTCATTTGGGGTACAAGTTAGTGGCTTGATTAGGCTTAGTGTGAGCTAAGTCGAGCATTGCCGAGGCTTGGTGCCTTGTGAATATTACTTTACTTTATTTTATTTTTAGGGGCCGTGACCACTTACCCAATTTTAGCCCAAAAATTGCCCACTTACTCCACCAAGAGTTTTTTAACCCCATTTACCCAATCAAACAGTATTTGACAGTATTGCCCTCATTTTAATTTATAAATTACACTGATATGTCTCTCTCTCTCTCAGACTCTCTCTCTCTTCCCTCCCCTCTTCGACTGCATCTCCGATTGCGAGCACCGCTGCCACGAGAAAAAAACATTTGATGCTCCGCCGCGGTCGTCATCCGAAGCTCCACGCGGCAGTCACAGTTCTGGTCCGGGTCGGGGCTTTGACACCGTTGAGGCAATAATATGAATAATCCCAGTTCCGACATCATCCCCTTCTGGGGTCATGGGTTAGACTCGGCCTCCTCCTCCTTTCCTTCCTCTTCTTGAAGGGGGGTTTGGTTTTGTTGATGAAAGAAAGAGCAGCGTGGCTGAATCTTTTAAGTTGCCACAGTGGAGCAGATGCTGGTTGGGAACTCGGCGACGGGCCAGGAGCGGACTACCATGGGTCTAATGGGTTGAGCGTTGAAGCTGTGCGCGACTTCAAGCTGGGAGCCGCGGTGACGAAGGCTTTGGATTTCACAAGGACGGCTATTAGGGGTGCTGATTTGAGCGCTGGCAGCCAAGCTACGATTCTGTTGATGGAGGATTCTGGTAGCGACGGTTTTCCGGCGTGGATGGTCTTAGGGCTACAGGAGTCGAGCAGGCTTGGTGGGACTGCATCTAGAGTTTAGAGTTTGGGTCTCCTACCTTTGAGCTTTGGACTCTGGCTTTGGGCCTATGTTGTGGTTATGGTTTTTTTTTTTTTTTTTTTTTCCGGTATCCTGAGATTGCAATGTAACTGTGGGGTTTGTTTAATGGTCTACTGGGGGGCAGTAGATACATTATTGGCCCCCAGTAGACTTTGATACGAGGGACATGGATCACTATAATGTGGTGTTTTGATAAGTTACATGTTGTTTTCAGTGTATTAAAGTTAAATTATCTGTGAATCCTACAAAATGGTGCATTTTTGGTGGTCTATTGGGAGGCAGTAGAGACATTGGACTTTGTATTGGGGGGCAATAATATGATTAATGGAAGACACTAATATGATTATAAATTGATCAATTGTTCCTGTAGTGTATTCATTTTGGTTTTGGGAGTTCATACAATTCACTGGACGGCAATAATATGATTTTTGGGAGGCAATAATATGATTACTGGGGGGCAGTAATATGATTACTGGGGGGCAATAATAGCCGGATTCCGGATTCCAGTCATCGGTCGCCGGATTTCGGTTACCGGTTCCCGGAATCCGGTCATTGGTCGCCGGAATCCGGTCACCGTTTGCCGGAGTCCGGTCGCCGGTCGCCGGAGACCGCGCCGGCCACTGGTCACCGGAGCACAGCAAGGTGGAAGGTGACTTCTCTCTCTAAGTGAGAAAGAAGGAGAGGGCAAAAAAGTCTCAAAAAAAAAGAAAAAAGAATTAATTGGGTAAAGGGGAAATAATCCCTTAGAGTGTTTTGGGTAAATGAGGTTTTTAAACAGTTGGTGGAGCAAGTGGGCAATTTTTAGCCTAAAATCGGGTAAATGATCATTTTCCCTTATTTTTATTTTTCATTGTATGCTTTTAAGTTATTCTAGCGCCAATTACCTCGGTTAGGTCCAACACCTAATCCCCGAGGCACGATAACTAAGGTCCAAATACTTCCTTTACTTGACAACGATTCGTACGCTTGCGAGAGTTTATGCATCAAGTCAGACAACACCAAGCATAATCAGCAACAACAGACTCTCCTCAAGATCAAAGTGAACTAGATTCAATATGAGGACAGTGTGGCAGGCTTGCTCACTAAGTCATTGCCTAAATTCCATTTTCAAGAAACGTGTTGGTAGCATCGTTTGCGGAAGTTATCCGAACTCCCATGACCGTTGTCATCAAGGGGAGATGCAGACATCAGGGGGATGTGTCTACATGTATGGTCTCGAAACGTGAAGGGTGTGTTGTGCTCTTTTTCCCCTTCGACCGAGGTTATTTTTGTCCCACTAGGTTTTTGTTACTCAACAAGGTTTTTAATGAGGCAACGAGAGGAGCACCATATTTGGGCAACACAAGGGGGAGTGTTCAAGTAAATCCAGAATATGTGTTTGACCCAAACTCTAGGTTACTTAACCTAGTTGTAATAGGGTTAGAATTAGAGATAATATCGGAGATATTCATAGATATCAGACTATTTGTACGATTATCTTTCCTTGTACAACTCTGATTCTATGTCTTGTAATCCTCTATATAAAGAGGCCCCTATTATTAATGAAAGTATGACTCAATTCTCTCCCAATTCAGTTTTCCTTAAACAAAGAACACTTCTTTTTAAGATTCTAGGGGAACAAAATTCAAGGTGACCAATGTAGCTAGAGGAATCACTATGATATAGGAAAGGTTGCAATACAAACGTGTGCTTTTAGTTCTTGATGATGTGAATGACATGGACTAGACAACTTAGCCGATGAATCTGATTGGTTTGTTATGGTAGTAGAATTATCATAACGACAAGGGATAATTAAGCAGTTGCTAATTGCATATATTGTTAATTAAATATACAAAGTGAATGAATTAGATCATCATGAAGATCTCGAGCTTTTTAGTTGGATGCCTTAAAAACAAAAGAACCTTTGGATGATTATGTGGAACTCACAAAATGCGCAATCTGCCATGCTCAAGGCCTTCCATTAGCTTTGAGTGTTCTGGGTTCTTCTCTATGCGATGGAAGTATAGAGAAATGGCAAGCTGCATTAGATGGTTTCAGAAGTCCAAAAATTTGAAAAGTTCTCAAAATAAGTTACGATGGATTGGATGACATGAAGCTTTTCTTGACATTGCATGTTTCTTTAAGGTGAAGATAGAGAACATGTGATACAAATACTATAAACCTGTGACCGCAACCCTAAGTATTTTATCAATGTGCTGATAGAAAAGGCCCTCATTAGACTTACATACCATGATTGCATTTGGATGCATGACTTGCTAGAAGAAATAGGTAGTGATATAGTTTACCAAGAGTCGTCCTATGACCTTGGAAAACATTGTAAATTATGGTTTCATGAAAATGTTTACCATGTTCTAATAGAGAACACAGTTGCATATATTGATTTACCTCAAGTTTAATTATTTTTTGGTTAACATCCAACACTACAAGAAAATATGTCATTTAAGGCGTGCAAAGAACGCCATCAATGACTTTTTACAACAGGCGGATAGGCGCCTTTATATAGACTTCACCGTAAAATCGAACACAAATTTTCAATTTTACCGCGCATTTTGCATGTCGTGAATAAGCTATATGCACAGCTGCACGCCATAAATGAAGTTACATTCATCGCACACCGTAAATATCATTCTGATTTAAAATTAGTAATAAAAATAAAAATGTCAATTAATTTTTGGCCAGCAAAACATATGTTATAGAAGAAAGATAAGACCACTTCACTGAAAGTTAATAAATCACTTCAATTATTATAATAACAATACTTGTTGATCCTAATCTACATAAAACACTTCATCTTGCTAGTTCAAATTTTCTTAACGATGTATGGTTAGAGGATGTACATACCTCCAACAATATGGAGTATTTGCTATCTCACCAAGCATAAGTAACACCCTCTTTGGGACATCCACAAGCCATGGTGAGGCCCAATCGCTACTTGCATCTTGTAGCCCTATGTTCAAGCTACGCTACGGTATCCGGAAGTCGCAAATCCGTCGCCGGGAAGCCACCTTTCCGGCCTTGCCAAGTTGCCTCCACAATATGCTTTTCTAGACTAGAATAGTAACTTTGAGTCCCACATCTAAGAAAATGTAAATGAGGGAGCCTCCTTCCCCTATAAAAGGAGACTCCTTCCCACTTACTCAACATCCCATTACATCTTTTGTAATCCCCTTGGGCCGCAAGGCTCAACACACTAGTTAAACATTCAAGTGGACGTAGTTTCCCGCTAAGGCGGGAAACGAACCACTATACTTCGCTTGTGTCGTTCTCTCTCTCTCTCTCTCTCATTCTTTAAGTTAACTAGAGACCCCCGCAGACTCTAACGTTAACAGAGGAGGCTCATGTTATTATTCAGAATGTCCTCATAGAGGACTTTTGTAATTGCACTCGAGGTCAAGGTCCTATGTCCCCCTCGAAGCATAATTTTAATTCAATAAGGCAGGCGTGGGGATGAGCCTCCCAGCTTGGCTGGGTTCCAAACACCTTTCAAAAAAATAAAAATAAAATCTACATAAAACGGCATTCTATCTTTCAACATATTCACTAAAACAAACTAGATAATATTCATTTCTTGCCAGTCCTCGAAATGACTCCCAAGTCCCAAATAGGGATCAAGGCTGCAATTACAGAAATGTATAAGAAAAGGTGAAGAGAATTCAATAATATTATAATAATTCGGAGTCATTTGTCTAAAGAAAAAAAAAAAATAGGACAACGAAAACATGGATGATCAAAAAGGACACAGAATTTTATAAGGGTGCGATCTAAACTAGTAATCATGCTGCTAAAAATTATAATCTTGGTTAAATTTTCACTATAAACTAATTCTAAAACAGTTGTGAAATAGATATTGGTAATTATCTTGTTAGCAATGTTGTTGGAAAGCCAATTTAGGCCTTCATATAGACCCTCTCCAGAGGTTGCACAAGTGTTCTGGATGTACCTGTAAAGAAAAATGACGCATATTAGACTAATGAAGATTGAATGAATGACAGAAGCGGAGGAGGGTCATGAAGCTCATGAAGTTACTAGTGACGTTGTTGGAGAGAGTGGAGGTCAAGCTTATCAGTAATTTCAGCAGCATTCATTGCATTGGGGAGATCTTGTTTGTTGGCAAAAACAAGTAACAAAGCTTCTCACAGCTCATCCTGAAACCAGCATTTAACTTAATTAAATATGGCACAGAAACCAATATACATCTAATCTCATTCGGATAAAACCTCTAAAGAAAAAGGGAACAGATAACAGGAAAAAAAGAATAGACCTTCAAATTAACATGATCATACTAAAGCACATAAATCTAGTTCAATAATGGTTATTAATTAGGCATAACAGGCAAAGCTAAAGCAGAGTAACAGATTGGCAAGATAAGCTTCATTCATAAGTCCATTTTGGGAAGAAAAAAATACAATGAAAACTTGCAGATATCCAACACACATCTGTGGTATACAAGTACATGGTAAAGTATGCTACTTAAGCCACTGGCTGCTGATTTTTACAACAATCTTGCATTCATTTCTATAATCTACAAGTCTTTTATCTATTCATAACTTAAACCCCATATACCAGAGCCAGGAATCTAGTTACTGCAAGGATAAAAAACATGTCTGTAAACGTGCTCTCTCAAGATGAGAACAAACCTCATTCATCATCGTGTGCAATTCATCCCTTGCCTCAACAACAAGGTCTCTGTCATTGCTGTCTACAACAAAGATAAGACCGTGTGTTCTGGAAGTAGTGCCTCCACAAAGGTCAGATCTGAAAGGAAGAAAATGGGTATCTCAAATCTGTCAAGCCTTTTGATACAAGAAAGTACTGCAAACTTTCAGAAATAAGCCAACTTAAACTTCATTTCATAACTCCATGTGGCTCTTTAACAATCACTAACTTCGTACCTTGTCCTGACCCCAACTTCCCAGACTGAAGCTGATGTTCTTGTATTCTATGGTCTCAATATTGAATTCTGTCAATCAATAATTTTTTTTTATTAATACTGAAGTTCACATTTGCAGTAATCTTAAAAGCATCACAACCTAACCAATTTCATTGAGGAACATCAAAATCATTGAAATTCACAAGGCAACCTGGTAAATATCACATAACATGATCACTATCTGATGTATTTGCGAGAGCTTGGTTCTGATGTATTTGTTGTTTCCAGGTATAGTAGCCTAGCCATTTCAAGGATTTATAGTCCACTCTCACTATCTGTATTTTATTCCAGTCTTGTACAAAAATTTTGTTTCTTATAATAAAAAGATGAAGAAGGCAGACACAAAGTGTATTTCCTATATAAGGGGGAAAAAAAGAAGAAGAAGCAAAGAACATGCAGACACAGAGACAATATTGCAATACTATAACCAGTTATTCAGGAGTAGAAAAGCGGAAGGGGCAGAACTTGGACTATCCCCATCTTCCGTACTTGAGCAAGTATGCTCCTTTCTTCAAAGCAGTAATGACCTGGTGTTAAGATCAACCAAGAATCCAACTTAAGCACTTTCAGCACATTTGCAAGTGGGAAGAAATGAATGAACATGATAATAAAAACAATGAATAAATCCACAATATGTGAATAAGACGTATGGATTTTAAAGAAAAGAATCGAAGTGTATCAATTCGTAGAAGCAATCATTTGAAATGTGTTGTGGTATTAAGACCCGGCTAACAATTTTACAGTGGATTTCACCTTCTTTTAATATTTTCCAGAACCTAGAATCTTAAGTAGCTTAGCAACATATCAAATGGAATATCCAGTTATTTGATGCATTCAATCAAAATTGAACAGAGAGAGAAGCAGAAATTGACCTTATCAGTAGTGAGAACCAAAGTGGCATGTATGTCGCTCCCGCCACTCCGTCAAATCTTTCCTAAAACCTCTGTAACATGTAAATTTAAAAGAAAAGCATCAAATCAAACTGATATACAAATCCAAATTGACCAAATAACATATACATATGAAAATCCAGAACCGAACAAATTAAAATTTGACATATAAAACTTTCAGTTACTGGGCTCGGATATCACGAAAGCTTCCCTTACGGATTGAATTGAACGAATGTTGATATCAAATTCAAAAAAAAAAATCAAAACGAAATAAAATAAAATTGAAAACCCTAAATCACTGACCGAACTGAGCTGCGAGGAGCGAAGTGCAGAGCAGGAAGGATTAGAGAGAGTCGACTATTCGATCGAAATGGTGCGCATTTGAAGATCTGAATCAAAAATTCGGAAGTGAGTCCCTTGACGAAGTCTCTGAGATCGTCGTCGGAGAGGCCGAACTTCTGGAGCTCCGCCTTGGATGGCACACTGGCGGAGGCGGATTTGACAATCGAGAGGTTGGAGAGCTGAGGGAGTGTGATCTCGGAGACGATATCATTTACGGCGCGTAATTATGCGTCGTTAACACTTAACAAGAAATTAAGTCATGTTAGAGTTTTATTAATGAGAAGAGAGAAATGAAAAGGACAAACCCTTTAAACAGTACACACATTAGTGGGTTGCACCTACAATTATGGCTCTTTATATGGGTTTCCGACCCTCTTATTATTTTTCTTCTGGTATTGATTCAAGTTTGAATTTTTTTTTTAATTTTTTTTTTTTTGGGTTACATTGAAAGGATGAAATTGCTAAAGTAGCCTAATGCCAACTCATTTTCGCATCCTTCTCACCACTTGGCCAACATAGGGGCCGATTCAAGCTTTGTTTTGTAATTTATTAATTGGTTTTTTTTTCCTACGTGGATAAGTAAATTATTGTCATGTTTGAAAGGGCAATTTTTTTTGTTTTTTGTTTTAGACCTTAAAATTGGTGAATGACCAAAGAAAGAAAAAGGGTGGTGCAGTCTCAAAATTAAAAGGCTGGAGTCAGTTAACAGTTATTGGGCTTTTTCTATCAAAGCTCGTTTATGTAATGAACCTCCAAATTGTATTTAGATCCCTACATCTTCCCTACATCTCTATTTCTTTCGATCTCAGAATTCTACAATACGCAACAAGAAGAAGAAGAAGAATCGACGTCGTAATGGCGTTGAAGTTTCTGAACAAGAAGGGGTGGCACACCGGGAGCCTCTGTTGGTGTCGAAAAATTCCGTAGAGGAGTTTGACTCACCAATGAATGCGGACTGGCGCGGGAGCTGACCGGGAACAATCGAGAAGCTTCCCTCGAGCGTTGACTCGAAGTTTGACTGTTGGCTCGAGGAGGGGGGGTACCTGCAGAAAACTCTCCGATGCCTAAGTCAGTATGTTTCTTAGTAGTGGAGTAGAGAGAATTGGAATTCGATGCATTACCTTGACGTCGAGCAGCCTATTTATAGGTGTACCTCGGCGTGGGCTGCAAGTAAACTTGCACAGCAAGCCGTAGTGACTTGAGCGGCACGCCACCATTAAGGCCGTATTTACTCCTGCAATAACCGTCACTTATTGGCGGCCATGATTGTCATACTGAATGTCGCATTTATCGTCGCATTTACAGCTACATTAACCGTTGCATTTACTGTTGTCATTACTTCTCTTTAATTGCCTTGATTGCAGGGTCAAATTTATCGACCACCCCCACAATGCCCCCAAATTTTCTCCTTGGGAATTCATCCCAAGAGAAAATTTCCAAAGCTCAAATTTCTCTATGGGCTCCACATCTTTATACTTCTCTTTGGGCACCCCTCTTTGAATTTCATCTAGGCCTTCCTCATGTTGAAAATGTAGATGCCCGTATAAGAAGATCCTCGTTCCTTGTTTAGAGTCGGCATCTCATCTCGTCGACGACGCTGATGCCGACGTGCCCAAATCAGGACTCAAATCTGCCTTTGTCTTGCAGCCATTCTAGTATCGGGTTCTTTGCGTCGCGGACTCGTCTGCTTGTGGCGTCTACGGTGCCTCGCCCACAACGCCGAAGCCTAGTTTCTAGTCTCACCTGCGCTCGGTGCCCCCGCTGAGCTACCTTGTTCCTAAGCCGTGCCCCCAGCGCAGCTCAAACTAGACTCCGAGCCTAAGGTACCCTACTGCGAAACTCTTCCTCTTTTCCTTTCTTAGTCACCTAACATTCTGCGACGTCGGCCTCGACGTCATGACGTCTCCTTCACAATGACCATGACGTCGACATCGGCGTAGGCGTCGATGACGTCTTCTTTAATGTCTGCGGCGTCAACCTCGACGGTGGTGATTTTTCCTCAATAATCTCGACACCAACCTCGACGTCAGTGACATCCTTCTCAATAACTACTATGCCAGCCTCGACGTCGATGATGTCGCTCTCAATAACCTCGGCGCTAACCTCCACGTCGGTATCAACCTTGACGTCGGCGCCAACCTCGACATCGGTGACGTTTTTATCAATAATCTCAGTGTCAACCTCGACGTCGGCGCCAACCTCGACGTCGATGACTTCTTTCGCAATAACCTCGGTGCTAACCTCGGCCTCGGTATCAACCTCGACGTCGGCGCCAACCTCGATGTCGATGACTTCTTTCGCAATAACCTCGGTGCTAACCTCGACGTCGGTGACGTCTTTTTCAATATCCTTGGCGTCGACCTCGACGTTGGCGCTAACCTCGACGTCGACCCCAACCTCGACGTCGGCGACGTGTTTCGCAATAACCTTAGTGTCGACCTCGATGTTGGCGTCTCGTCGTCGACCCTTGGTGTCAACCTTGACATCGGCGTAGGTGTCTATTTTAATGAAGGCAAGGGCGTCTCAACGTCGGCGTAGGTGTCCACTTCGACAAGGGTGCCTCGACGTCGGTGTCCATTTCGACGAGGGTGCCTCGACGTCGGCGTCCATTTCGAAGAGGGCGCCTCGACGTCAACTTCGACAAGGGTGCCTCGACGTCGGCGTCCTATTTCGACGAGGGCGCCTCGACGTCGGCTTCAACAAGGGTGCCTCGACGTCGTCGTCCATTTCGACGAGGGCGCCTCGATGTCGGCGTTTCGTCGTCGGCGTCGACGTCCCTCTCGACAAGGGAGCCTCGACGTCGACGTCCATTTCGACATCGGCGTCTATTTCAACGAGGGTGCCACGACGTCAGCGTCCATTTCAACGAGGGTGCCTCGACGTCAGCGTCCATTTCGACGAGGGTGCCTCGACGTCGACGTCTATTTCGACGAGGGTGTCTCGAAATCGACTCTATTTCGACGAGGGTGTCTCGAAATCGAAGTCTATTTCGCCGAGGGTGCCTCGAAATCGAAGTCTATTTCGACGAGGGTGCCACGTCGTCGGCGTAGGCATCCATTTCGACAAGGGTGCCTTGACCAGGGTGCCACATCGTCGGCAATAGGATTTCGACGAGGGTGCCACGTCGTCGGCGTAGGCATCCATTTTGACAAAGGTGCCACGTCATCGACAATCGGATTTCGACGAGGGTGCCACGTCGTCAGCGTAGGCATCCATTTCGACAAGGGTGCCACGTCGTCGGCAATCAGATTTCGACGAGGGTGCCACGTCATTGACGTAGGCATCCATTTCGACAAGGGTGTCTCGACGAGGGTGCCACGTCGTCGGCTCTCCTATGTGCCCCCTTGTATTCCATTCCCTTAGTTGCCCCCTTGTTTTTCTTGTCTATGCTCGCAGACTCTCAGAAAGAAAAACAAAACGAGAGTAAAATATTCGAGGCATGGAGCTGTGCAAAACAATAGAAGAAGGGAAACCAAACCGTGATGGCGAGTCTATCCGCCACGCAATGGTTACACACCCTATATCCTGCATGATTAAAATTCGTCACGCCATCCCACCCCCGCCTGCAGCGAGGGTGTGGTCCATCATCCCACCCCCGCCCTCGGTGAGGGGCGAGGCACGCCATCCCACCCTCGCCTGTAGCGAGGGTGTGGTCCATCATCCCACCCCCGCGCTCGGCGAGGGGCGAGGCACGCCATCCCACCCCCGCTTGCAGCGAGGGTGTGGTCCATCATCCCACCCCCGCCCTCGGCGAGGGGCGAGGCACGCCATCCCACCCCCGCCTGCAGCGAGGGTGTGGTCCATCATCCCACCCCCGCCCTCGGCGAGGGGCGAGGCACGCCATCCCACCCCCGCCTGCAGCGAGGGTGTGGTCCATCATCCCACCCCCGCCCTCGGCGAGGGGCGAGGCACGCCATCCCACCCCCGCCTGCAGCGAGGGTGTGGTCCATCATCCCACCCCCGCCCTCGGCGAGGGGTGAGGCACGCCATCCCACCCCCGCCTGCAGCGAGGGTGTGGTCCTTCATCCCACCCCCGCCTGCAGTGAGGGTGAGGCACGTCATCCTACCCGAAGCATTAAGGTAACTGTCCTACTCAAGGAACCAGCTCCTATAAATCAACTGTTACTGTCCTACTCGAGGAACCAATGTCGAACCATTAAGGCAACTGTCCTACTCGAGGAACCAGTTTCGAACCATTAAGGCAACTGTCCTACTCTAGGAACCAGCTCCTACGAATCAAACGTAACTGTCCTACTCGAGGAACCAGTTTCTACAAATTGAATGCAACTGTCCTACTCGAGGAACCAGTCATACATATTAATAGGACTGTCCTACTCGAGGAACCAGTCCCAGTGATATTATTCACGCGAGAAATACAAAATACATAATTTCAATAGTCTCTCGAATGAGATATCAACACGCGCAAAAATCACTTAAACTCTTTTATTTTTCTTACCTGAGTTTTATGAGTTGTGCCATCTTTTATCAAAACGAAGTCACCATATTATCGTACCTTCTCCATTACTCGAGATAAATTTCGGCGCGTGGACTTTTCCATGAACCCTTTGATTGCCTTAATTTATATCATTTTATACTGAAGGAGTTTACCAGCCTTCATTGCTGTAACGATTGCTGGTCGCACTCCCTGACACTTATATATTCTGTGCCCCCTTGTCTCGTGGAGAGGGCAATATCGACTTCTTTCAACCTCGTCACTAGCCTCCGGTTGGGGGGGCGGCTTTTCAAATATTCCTTCATGACCGTGTCTTTTGTATATGGTCACGGGGTGAATCGTAAACCATTCTTCAAGGGGATAATCTTGAGGTTTCCCTCCTTTATCACTCTGAATGTCATTCTTTGTGTTATTCCATTCAACTTCTCTCGAGGTGACAACGGCAGTGAGTTGGGCTTCACGTGCTTCTTTGGCCTTTTCAATTCTGATCTCCCCCTGAACCCTTGTAATGATGTCGTCCATGTCCTTTGGCGGATCACGCAGCAAACTTTCGCATAATGGCATCCCCAAAAGCAATCCTTCTCGGAAGGCAATCGCGGCGAATTGGGGATCACAATTAACATGGCGCATTTCAGCTGTAAACCTTTCGAAAAATTTCCCTACCTTTTCTCCCGGCTTCTGCTTGGTACTGAACAGGGTCGCCATATCCTTCTTTTGCTTGCGATTGCAGAAGTATTGTGAAATGAAAGTGCGGCTCAATGTGTCGAAATCCGGTATGGAATGCGGCTTGAGATCTTGGAACCACGTCGATGCCGGCCTCGTGAGACTGGAAGGGAAGATCTTGCACATTAATTTCTCGTCGGTTGTCTCGATGGACATCTGTTGTTTGTATCCTTTGATATGGTCCACCGGATCGGTCGTTCCGTCGTATTTGTGGAATACCGGCGTGGTAAATCGGCGGGGCTTTGCCGTATTTAGAATGTCGTCGGTAAATGGAGATTTACCGACGTCCCTTGCGATTTCCGCCGCTAACTCTCTTGGGCCGGTGCGCCTGCATGCATCAATCATTTTTTCCATCTTCTCGCGCCACGATTCGTTACGCGCCCTCTTGGATTGGCCTAGTCCGGCTCAGCCGTTCTGTCCCCCATTCGACGTGCCTCCCATCCCTTCGACAAGGGGTCCGCCAGAGATTCCCCCGATAACGCCGCTGGCGCCTGCGTTTGCTACCACGTTGTTAGCTTGATGGAGATTGCCGATGGCGTCGTCGTCCGACGAATCACTGTCGAGTTGTAGGAACCTTTCCAGTTTTCATCGACGACGGGCCTCGACGTCCCGCTTTTCCTTCCGAAATTGCTCGAGTTCCTGCCTCAGCCTCTGCGTCTCATCAGCTGGAGGCAAGTTCAGGTCGCCAATGGGGCTCGGGACGGACCCATATGGCGGCTGGTGGGGAGGAATTTCGTCACTACCAGTCCTTAGTGACAGAAATGGAATCCGGTCAGGGGCAGCTCCCGCCATCACTTTTTAGGGAAAAGTGTTGTAATAACCGAGTTTTGTCTTCTTTAGTCAAAGTGAAATTGTGGCAGACACCTTTTCTTGTTTTAGGTCGTAGAAACCGGTGCTTTATCTCTTTCATGATTGTGCATGATTGAAGAACAAATCAATAGCTAGCAAACAGATTACTCTCCCTCATTTTCTCTGTTTCACGTCCGAAAAACAGAGCAAAAGCTCTCAATTCTCTCTCTCTCTCCGCCGGCCACCAATCTGTACCAAACCATCTCCCACAGCTTCAACTCGATCTTGCGCAGCTGCAGGCGGCAGCCTTACTCTGCAGAACAACCGGATACGACGGCGGAAACCGGTTTGTTTTGAAAACCGTTTTAGTTTCAAGCTTGATAACTCGTGCTTCCGGTCACCAATACTCACCAAACTTCATCCTCGAGCTCGCCTCAACTTCCTGAAGCTCCCAGAAGCAGCCTCACACGGCGGCGTGGCCCGAAGCAGTGGCTGCAAGTCAAACCCAACCAAGAACGAAACCGGAGCTATCGATCCAATTATCTTGAGCTACAGGACGTCGTTTTGAGTGATTCTTGAACCAGTGAGCTCGCCTTGAAGTTCTGAACAACTCTCCAGAAGGGATCGAAGCGAGTAGTGGAAGTTTTTACGTCGAACGGGAGCTCGCCGGATTCTGCAAATTTTCCGGCCACCGTAGCTTCAAAGGTAGATTTCGATCCCTTCCTGACGTTTTTAGATAGCATGCTTTTAGAGTTTTTTGTTAAGCATGTTGAGATGAAGAGAAACAGCCCAGCCCCGACACCATTGGCGGTGGTCGGCGGCGGCTCTGCCACTAACTCTGGCGGCCATTTCCGGCCAACTCCAGGGGTCAAAAATATAGTTTCTATGCATTTTTAGATTCTATATTTCAATGCGATCATTTCGATATATTATACGCAATTTTTGGATATCGTATGATTAAGTTATGAATTTTTAAGTTTCGATCGATTTCGATCGTTAGATTTGTGATCTGTGAAGTTAGGACCGTCAGATGGACTTGTAGTTTTGATATGATGATCTTATGACTGTCCCAGTGGCTTTGTGTGGTCATGGGCGAAGATCCGACCGTTGGATCTTCGTATAAATGCAAAACAGTGATTAGGGAGGCGATTCGTGAGAATCCATCCGTCGGATTTTCGTATAAATTTGTGAAGATGTTAGTAAGGACGATTCAGGAAGATCCGACCGTTGGATCTTCGTGATGATTTTTGGAGGGTGATCCTAAAGGCGATCCGTGAGGATCCGACCGTTGGATCATCATTTAATTTCGATCCGACCGTTGGATTGTCGTTTGAGTATGTTTTTGAGCTATTGGCTAAGTTAAGGTCATGTGTGATTAGGTGATTGACGGTCTCCCTTGGGTGAACGATTTCGGTGTGTATTGTGTTGAATTGAAGACGCAGCGGGAATATCGAGGTGAGTAAATCGCACATGGTTCATTCACGAACCGAAATTCGGTGATTTTATTTAATTGGGAAATTGTGGAAATTGTTTTATGAAAATAAATATTTGTTTTAAATTATATGGACTTGATCGACTACGGTCCATAGGTAAGTAAAATGTATTTAAAGTATAAAAAATGAATTTATCGATCTTTAAATGCATTTGAACTATAGTTGGTATTAGTGGTCATTCCTGTGAGAGTGACTACGTATATATATATTTACGTGAAATATATATTGGATGGTGTGGAATTGATGTGATTTATTTACAACTCCGAGCTTTATTCTTTCAAGAATATAAATCATTGTATATTATTGAGTTGATGTTGATGAAGAGTAGTTGAGTAAAGTGATGATTGAGTTGTGTGGAATAATTGATTTATAGAGTCGAGTAAAATTATCACATTGATGATTGAAGCAGTCATTCATAAGGTGAACCTTGGCCCAGGTGACACTTTACGATACAGTTAGAGCTCTAGTCTGTCTGCCATCATACTGCTTGGGGGATAAACGAGTTATCATATGCCCTTGGGTATGACATGACATACTGAATGGGGTGATTAATATAATTAATCATAAGCCTGTAAGTATGATATACTGAATGGGGTGATTAATATAATTAATCATAAGCCTGTAAGTATAATATACTGCATGGGATGATTTATATAAATAAATCATAAGCCTGTGAGTATATATTGAGTAAGAAGTTGTTTATTTTTGAGTAGTCATGATGAGACGTGAGTTGATTGATGCTTGAAGTGACGTTGTACACTTCAATTATTATGCAAAACAAAATTAAAATGTGCTTGAGTTGATTTTGTCACTTTAAATCGTGCAATCCTTTCATTTACTCATACGAGCTTTGCAAAAAGCTTACCGGGTTTGTATTGTTGCAATCCCGGTACACTATTCAAACGGTGTAGCGGGTAATCCTGCAGGTCAGGAGAATCAGGGCGGTGATCGTGCGGGTTAGAGTATTTGTTATAGTTTTACAGCATTTGTAATAGTGAGGTGAGTAAGCTCATTGAGCCTTACAATTTGATTTGGTGAGAGTGTGTTGTAATAAATAACTTGAGGATTTGATTTATTGTAATATTGAGAGGTGTGAAGTGTGGTTGTTTGTGAGAAAAAAATTCAGGACGTTAATTGTAATTGTTATTATTCATGTTTCGGATTTGAATTGATTATTCAAAATTCGGGGCGTGACAAGTGTTTCCCACAGACGGCGCCACTTGTTGGTGTCGAAAAATTCCGTAGAGGAGTTTGACTCACCAATGAATGCGGACTGGTGCGGGAGCTGACTGGGAACAATCGAGAAGCTTCCCTCGAGCGTTGACTCGAAGTTTGACTGTTGGCTCGAGGAGGGGGGGTACCTGCAGAAAACTCTCCGATGCCTAAGTCAGTATGTTTCTTAGTAGTGGAGTAGAGAGAATTGGAATTCGATGCATTACCTTGACGTCGAGCAGCCTATTTATAGGTGTACCTCGGCGTGGGCTGCAAGTAAACTTGCACAGCAAGCCGTAGTGACTTGAGCGGCACGCCACCATTAAGGCCGTATTTACTCCTGCAATAACCGTCACTTATTGGCGGCCATGATTGTCATACTGAATGTCGCATTTATCGTCGCATTTACAGCTACATTAACCGTTGCATTTACTGTTGTCATTACTTCTCTTTAATTGCCTTGATTGCAGGGTCAAATTTATCGACCACCCCCACAGCCTCCGGAACATAGAGAACGTCTGGTGAGGAAGAGGGAGGTTTTGACTGTGTTGGGAAAGAAGGCGTGGGCTTTTATTGGTAACCAGCTGGGCAAGTTGAGAGAAATGGAGGCTCGGTTTGAACGGCGTGAGGCAGAGAGAGAATGGGAGAGACAGAGGAGTGAGAGTTTTAGAATGGAGTGTGAGCAAGAACGGGAATGGAAATGGGAGGAATGGGTGAAGAAGAAGGAGAAAGAGAAGGCAAAGAGAATGGAGTGTGAGCAAGAACGGGAGCAGTTGAAGAAGCAGAGGATTCAAGAATGGGAAGCATTTCGAGAAGGACAGTGAGGAGAGACAGAGAAGAAGAAGAAGAAGAAGAAGAGGAGAAGAAGCGTTGATTCATGAGAGGGAATGGGAGGAGAGGATGAATAGGAGGAGGTCAGAATGGAAGAAGAGGATGGATGATATGTTGGGTCACCACCGGGCAGAGATGGGCCAGATGCAGACTCGCATTCTTCATGAGCAGCAAAATCTTTCGAGCCAGTTACTGGCCGGGGATTGTCTCTCAGTGGACTACTCATCCAGCTGGACTGTCTGATCATACCGGTGCAAGCAACCATTATTTATCACAGATGATGCAGAGTTTGCCCCATGTGAATAGTTTGGATCATGAAGATGCTAGGGTTGATGGAGATAATCAAGATGATCAGTTCATTATTGACGGATGATGTCTTTCTTGTAAAACTGCTGCGTGTATGCAATAATCTCTGCAGTGGTGGTGGATATGTAAAGGTTAGTGAATTGCTTAATGTACTCTGGTGAGTACTTTGTTCATTAGCTTCAAATCAAGCCAATAAGGGCTATCATTTGTCGATCCAATTTTTAATGTAACTATCTCGCTTAGAATGAATAAAAGTTCCTTTTTCCCCTAGACAATATTTTGGCACTATGAGTGTGAGATCAGATATTTATTTAGTGTATATTAATGTGTAGGGTTTTGATACGGCACTGTGATTTATCCTTTTATCTGAAGCATTTTTTTGCTGGTTTTGACCCGATTCAATATAAATTAGCTTAGTTATAGCTCTCCTTTATGTTGTATTAGTTTTTCTACAGGTATCTAAGTACGTCAAGAGGAACAAGCATTAGCAAAAATATCACTTCCATCTGAATTGTTTTCGACATGTTTAGTATTTCCGTAAAATACTCTACTGTATTAAAAAGCTTTGGCGCCCTAGCTGTTCAAAGAATTCAACCTTCTGATAGAATTCACTATGGCTCTTAGTAGCCATAAGGAAATTTACTTCAATAGTTCTTTTTGTTATATATGCGTAGGACAGACATCCTTGTGCTTCAATTTATACATTATTAATTGATGGCCCAAAATGATTGTCTCTAGGCAGAGTTGGTTCCAAAAGATAGTATGATGGATTTATTTGTTTTTGGCTTAAATTCACATAAAACGTGACAATCCCAAATCCCAACTAAGCCTGATGCCAAGATGAATGCCACTACGCCTACTGAAATAGTTTTTTGATAATTGTTTCTTGCTAGTTATTATAACCATGTTTCATACTATACTATCCTTTTGGAGAAAGAGAATGTAGCTTGGGTCAAATGAAGGGTAAATAATGATACTTCAGCATGTAAGGTGATAAGCAATGAAGCTAAGAAACTAAAAGATGAGGGATTTCAGTTTTGTCCTTGGTCACAAGGGATATTTACTGTATGAGAAAAAATAGACTAGATCATACCAATATGATTACTGTAGGAAACAATTGCTACTTTGTTTGCAGACCTCTTAGGTAGGGAAAAATATTTATCCTCATTTTTTCTCTCTTCTATATGGCTGGAAGAGGTAGATATATGTTTTTGGAAGAGATAGCTATATTATAAATATTTCATGTTTCAATTGAATAATTAGTTTCTTAGATAAGCTGGCAAAAATTGGTACATATATATTACTTATCTTAATATATAACCATGTCTGTATCTGTCTTTCGACATTGCAGGTTTGTGTTTTTCTATCTGGCTATTGATTCTCAACACATGATAATCATTGATCTGTTCTTTTCACAGCCTAATTTTATTTGATGTCATTTAGATTGAAAATTATTGATTGGCCTTGTCAGATACTTTTGGTCTTTGCTTGGATGAATATCTATATATGTGGTGGAGCTCTAAGATGTTTGTGAAATTCGATACATATAGATTTTAACTGCACATGAGGTTGTTTTGCCAGGGTAAGCTGTGCTGCTGTAGATTTCTCATATAAGCTTTGTGCTTCTTTTTTTTTCCAAATTCTGTAAATCAATCACAATGTGGCCAGTGGTCGGTTATGGGATCATTAGAATGTGACCACCACCATTTTCTGGGCTTGAGCTTGACATCAGTTCTGATATATTTTGGACCTTTTTGGTGCATAGGATTGGATTGGATTTGCTAACTCATTACATCGAAGGAAGAAATGAGGTTAATATCTAAACTTTTCTGCAAGTTGAAGAAAGAAGATGATGGTTAAATGAAGGACACCTATGGTTTTCAATCTGCACAGAATGGTGGGATATCAACTCCTTATAACTAATTTATCTTCTTCCCTTGAATTGGACAAAAGTTGGAAGTCAGCCTCCATTTCATCCTTTAATACACCTTGAATCTAATGTGTTTACACATCCAATCAGTCCTAGTCACTCAACGGGGCCTTAAAGTTAGAGTGTGTTCGTCTTGAGGAGGAGGATTAGCTTTTTCCTCTTTACAAAAAAGGGTGAAAGATATGGATTATTTTTTTATTTATAAGTAGAAGTAGAATGTTGGATTTTTTTTTAGGAAGTCACACATACAGAGGGAAATGGATCAAATGTAAAAAGAAGGGATCCAACATCAGACTCGGAAACAAACTTGTATGTGTGTGTGTGTGTGTGTGTGTGTCATATTGCCTGATGTTGTCAGTATTACTTCCCTAACTTCTGCCTCATGCAAGTCTAACAATGGCAAGAAGCCATGCAGTTTTCTGAAAACGTGATTGGTGGAGGAGTCTTTCTTGATATTGTTACATTCAATGGTGATTTGAATGCTTTATGCACGGAAGGGAAGCAGTAGAGACACTTAATTAGTTTTGTGGAAGAAATGATTGATAGAGGCAAACCTGATCCTTGCACTATTACTTACTGTTGTTTAGTCCTTCAGTTTATGCTATGTGCCATATAGGTCAATGCGGAAAAGCCCCATGGTTGTTTGATGAAATGGTAGGTCATGGAATTTTATTTGATGCCATATCCTTGACAATGCTTTTGGATACTCTCTTTAAAACAAGGATGACAGCAGAGGCTCCCAAAGCATTTGAGGCAACAATTCAATACGGCATGCATTCTGGAGTTGGGCACAACTTACAGTATGATTGATAAATATTGTCTGAATGAGAAAGTGGATAAGGCAAATGAAGTCTTTATTTTACTGATAGTTAAGGGTTATGTCCTTGATATTGCTTGCTATGAAACCTTCATAAAAAATATTGATGAAGCACTAAGCATGATCGGGAATGCAGAAAACGTTGAGAGGTTTTCATTTTGCAAGGCATTTGTATCTGTAGAATTAGTTTTTATCCCTTGGTGATGAACAACAGTACACAAATGTAGATCTCTTTTTGTTTCTTAATGACATAGTTTGAGCAATATTTGATTGTTTTTGCATTTTATTGCAACACAGCCCTAAGAGATCAGGTGACTTGGCTGGAATTTTTTGTTTTGTTTTGTTTTTTTGTTTTCCTGATAAGTAGAGAGGGAAACTCCTGCATATATTGAATTATACATGTTGACATTGTTTTCTTTACTTCAACAATTACAGTGACTAGGCTTACTGACTCAATATTGGGTATAAATATGTGACTTCAAATATTGGTGTCATCACAATTGCCATTTATTCTGAGATTTGATTTGATAACAATTCTAAGGTTTCTAAATCTTTCAGTTGACAGCAGAGAGCCAATGATTTATATCTGATGGTAATTTAGAGAACTAGCTCATGCTTGTTTATTTGGGAGCTTTATAATTTAGAGATGACATTTCAGGTATTGACCAGGTTTATGTGGGTTGACAAGTCCTGTTCAGTTTCTGTTTATCAGTCATGTGACTCATGTCATTTATTTATACTGTAGTCTTGAAGCTGCTTGTCCTCGATTACTTGTGTAGTCTTGAATCTGATGGTAATGTCGTTAATTATCACTATAATTTATATACTCCTATTTACTAATTAGCCTCGGTAATATTAGCTTGGTAACAGATAAGATACACCGGAGACAAAGGTCTTGCAAGCCTTATCATGTTTTGTATAAGACATTTTGTCAGCTGGGGCTGGGTTCTGAACACTTTTGCTTTCATACATGACTGGGACTCGTATTCTCTCTTGCTAAGTGGGAACGCAGCATTTGCACATATTGTTGGGATGAAAGGCCAGTAATACTACTTTACTATTTGAAATGATGTGGTATTATATGTGGGTGAAATCTTGATGTGTTTTTTTTTTCTTTTTTTCCTTTTTGTTAAAAAGAGCAGAGATGGGAATTTGAAACCTTAACTAACACTTAATTCGTTGAAACTTATGTCTTACTACTAGATCAAATGCTAATCAAGAAGATAACATGTTATTTAGGAACTTGAAAATTCTATTGAATTAGGATTCTTGCATGAAATATGAAATTCAAGTTACTCACTTTTGCATGATGTTTGATGTGATCGAATTGACTTTTTCAGTTTTTGTTTAATTATTACTGTATATCTTCTTTTTGTTACACCAATTGGTCAAAACTGGTGCGAGTGTGGGACTGGATATAACAGTGGAGACTGGACAGTGTGGGCTCATTTGAATTTCTATTTTACAGATGTGTGGACATCATTTATGATTGTGAAAACGCGTGGACATCCTCAGCACCTTTGCTTTATCAGTGACTTGAGAATCCAATGTACGTACTCTCCCTCCTTCTTCTCCAAACTTCAGAACTCTTTCACAGTCTCTCTTGTTATCTCATAGCTCTCAATGGTGATCATTGAAGAAGCCTCTCATCCATGGACATACCATGTCTTTCTGAGTTTTAGAGGTGAGGATACACGCAACAATTTCACAGGCCATCTATGCAGCGCTTTGCGTCAGATGGGAATCAACACCTTCATGGATGATCAGCTCAGACGAGGAGAAGAAATATCAACAGCGCTTCTCGAAGCAATTGAAGAGTCGAAGATTTCAATCATTGTGTTCTCTGAAAACTATGCATCCTCCAAATGGTGCTTGGATGAACTTGTCAAGATCCTCGAGTGCAGGAAATCATATGAACAAAAGGTTCGACCAGTTTTCTACAAAGTCGATCCCTCGGATATACGAAATCACAGAGGTAGCTTTGGGGAAGCACTTGCTAATTATGAATCCAAATTCAAGGAGAAGGTCCATATATGGAAGGCAGCTCTTAAAGAAGCGGCAAATTTGTCAGGGTGGACTCTCTCAGAGTAATTTTCTATATAATCCACTGGCTTTAAATTTCCTTTTCAGCTTCAGTTTTCTTCTTTTCGATCAATTTCTTTATTGTTTTGACAAAAGATGAATTAATCCTGATATATAATCAAGTTATACAAATGACAAATCAATGAAGTACACAAATAATTTCTAAAAAGATAATATCTTAACTCGGTGGTAAACTATATTTACAGTAATTGAACTTCTACAACGTAATATCTATTTAATTTTATTTATCTGTGACTGTAAATGTGAATGTGTTTTTGTATTTTTGATTAAATGTTGTTTATTCTAAATGTCTAGGAATTGTTCTGAATCCGGTGTTATTCATAAAATCGTTGAAGAGATTTCAGAGCAAGTCATAAACAATACAAAGTTGGATGTGGCCAAGTACCCAGTAGGAATAGAACCTCGTGTGCAAGAGATCCATAAGCTTTTGGGTGTTGGGGAAACGGATGTTCATATGGTAGGGATATGGGGGGCTGGTGGAGTAGGTAAGACAACAATTGCCATAGCTGTCTATAACTCAATTGCTCATAAATTTGATGGGAGTTGTTTTTTAGAAAATGTTAGAGAAAATTCAAACGGTGGAGGCCTCGTCAAACTACAAGAGATACTTCTTTGTGAGATTCTAAAGGGAACAAAATTGAAGGTGACAAATGTAGCTAGAGGAATCACTATGATAAAGGAAAGATTGAAGTACAAAAGGGTTCTTTTAGTTCTTGATGATGTGAATGACATGGATCAGTTGAACAAGTTAGCCGGTGAACTTAGTTGGTTTGGTATGGGTAGTAAAATCATCATAACAACAAGGGATAAGAAATTGCTGAGAGGTCATAGTGTTAAATTGATGTACGAGGTTGAGGAATTGAATCATGATGAAGCTTTAGAGCTTTTCAGTATGAATGCCTTTAAAAGAAGTCGACCTTTGGATGGTTATGTAGAACTCACAGAACGTGCAATATGCTATGCTCATGGTCTTCCATTAGCTTTGACTGTTTTAGGTTCTGCTCTATGCAATGAAAATGTAGAGCTATGGGAAGTTGCATTAGAGGGTTTCAAAAGCCCAAACATTAGAGAAGTTCTCCAAATAAGTTACGACAGTTTGGATGACACTGTGAAGGAATTTTTTCTTGACATTGCATGTTTCTTCAAAGGTGAATATACAGACCATGTGATACAAACACTAGAAGCTTATCACCGCAAACCTGCTAAGTATGGTATCAACGTGCTCATAGACAAGGCCCTTATCAATACATCCATGGGTTGCATTTGGATGCATGACTTGCTACAAGAAATGGGTAGAGATATAGTCCACCAAGAATCACCCAATATCCCCAGAAAGCGTAGCAGATTGTGGTTTCATGAAGATGTTTACCACGTTCTAACAGAGAATATAGTAAGGGCATATCTTAATTCACCTCTACTTTAATTATTTTTTGTTAAAATCCTAAAAACTAAGTAGAATATGAAATTTAATTATTTGAGAAAGAGCTTGGTTTTTTAATACTATTGCAATTTCATACCAGGAAATAACCAAGATTATAGGCATCAAGGTGCAGCTGCCTGAAGATTCACATGTGATATGCTTTAGTGGTACCACTTTCTCCAATATTCGAAATCTTAGACTTTTCATATACCGTTCTGGACGCTATTCTGGAGTTGTTGATAATCTGCCAAAAGGCTTGAGGGTAATTGATTGGCCTAACTGTCACTTACAATTTTTGCCATCCAATTCAATTCCAAGAGAACTTGCTCTAATCAATATGCCTAGGAGTCACATCACAGTAATGGGAGATGGATACAAGGTATGTTCTTTTGGATACACGTGTAACTCTAGCTTATCATCTGTTCGTTCCTCTCCAATATTTTTTTTATTTAATATCTTTCTTCTCTGTCTTGCAGCATCTGATAAATCTGACATCAATAAATCTAAGCTCTTGTCAATACCTAACAAAAGTCTGGGACTTATCCGGAAGCCCAAACTTACAACGTTTGAATCTAGCTAATTGTGAAAATTTAGTTGAAGTGGATCGTTCTGTTGGATTCCTCAATAAACTTGATTATTTGAGTCTTTGGAACTGCCCTAGTCTTGAGACTTTTCCAACTAAAGTTAGTTGGAAATCCATGAGGGATCTTCAGCTTTCCTTTTGTGGAAGGCTTGAGAATTTCATAAACATTGCGCACAAGATGGAGGCCATTAAAAGATTGAAACTAAATCGAAGTGGCATAAAAGAACTGCATTCATGGATTGGATGTTGCACTTCCTTGGAAGTTTTGGATTTGGGTGGAACTCCAATCAAACAACTACCTTCAACGATTGAAAATCTTACTTCCTTAAGAGTATTGGAGCTGTTTGAAACTCCCCTTAAAGAATTGCCTTCATCGATTGGATGTCTCACTTCCTTGGTGGAATTGGACGTGTCTGAAACTCTCATCGAAGAATTGCCTTCATCAATTAGGCATCTGACTTTCTTGGAGAGATTGAAGCTGTCTAAAACTCCCATTAAGGGATTGCCATCATCAATTGGGGATCTCACTTCCTTGGTGGGATTGGACGTGTCTGAAACTCTCATTGAAGAGCTGCCTTCATCAATTGGGCATCTGACTTCCTTGGAGAGATTGACGCTGTCTAAAACTCCCATCAAAGAATTGTCTTTATCAATTGAGAATCTCACTTCCTTGAAGGAATTGAACGCGTCTGAAACTCTCATTGAAGAATTGCCTTCATCAATTGGAAATATCACTTGCTTAAAAAGATTGAGGCTGTCTGGAACTCCCATTAAAGGACTGCCTTTATCAATTAGGGATCTCACGTCCTTGGTGGAATTGGACGTGTCTGAAACTCTCATTGAAGAATTGCCTTCATCAATTGGAAATCTTACTTCTTTAACAGAATTGAAGCTGTCTAAAACTCTCATTAAAGAACTGCCTTCATCAATTGGTTTTATCACTTCCTTGCAGAATGTGGACGCTTCTGAAACTCTGATTGAAGAATTGCCTTTGTCATTTAGAAATCTCATTCACCTTAAACTAAAAGGATGTGCAAACCTTACAAATGTGCCGCACAGTGTGTACGGAGGGCTGCAACATCTAGAATCTCTAGACCTCTCTTGGTGCCCAAAACTGGAGACATTTCCAAGTAGGGTGAGCGCTTTGGTTTCGTCAAGTGTAGAATCTCTTCCTTTGATGCTTTCAACTAATTCAAACAATGGGCATGATGATCGTGGTTCATTATTGTTTCCCCAGCTACAGAATCTACAATTTGAAGGATGCAAATTATCAGTCTCTGATTTCCTAACGAATCTCGACTGTGTGTCCACATTAGGTGTACTTAATCTATCAGGAGGCAGTTTTGATAGTCTTCCGGCATGCATCAGCAAATTTCGCGAGTTGCATTCTCTTAATTTGGCTGGTTGCAAGAGACTTCGAGACATTTCAGAACTTCCACCAAATATAAAACATCTAAAGCTGGATGATTGCGTATCGTTGGAAAGACTTTCAAAATTGTCAAATATACTGGAACAGAGAGACACTCCGGGACATCTTCAAGTCATGCAATTGTCTAATTGCAATAGACTTATGGATAATCTTGGCATGGACATGGATAATTTTGGCATGGACATGGTGTCGAAAATGGCAAAAACATTACCGTATCAGGTTTTCCATCTCTCTCTCTCCCTCCCCACGCACACAAAATGTAATATAATTTTTTCTTTCTCTTTTACAATGTTGACTAGTAATAGTTAACACAGCCATATGTATCTTGCAGCTGGTGCATGCCGGCTTAGATCGGCATGTGAAGTGTTGGAATCTTATGCTTCCAAGCCTCCCGGAAATTGAAGTTCCAAAGTGGTTTGATAGGGGTGAGGTGGACACAAGTGTGCTTCCTGGTCATGAAACTTATGATATATGTGAAATTTTGATAGAAGTCCCTAGGAATCTGAAGGCTGAGAGAATACGATTGGTTGTCTGTGTTGTTTTTGAAATTACCCAAGATTGCTCCGCTGGTTTTGATGGTTCTTCTGTGACGGTTGTGATTGATAAAAGAGAGTATAGTGACGGTGGGCACTATTTTGAATCAAAAGCGACCGAGTCATCAGCTCATGATCATGTACATGTGCGTCTGACGTGTATTGCTTTCAAGGAGCTAGAGGTGGTGGATCCTGTTGTTCGAGTGACTTTTCACGCATTTTACCCGTGTGGCAAAAGGTTGCCCGTAAAAAGTTTCGGGGTCCACCTGGGTAATATGCAAGAGAATGATGATGATCAAGTAAGTGGTGAATACGTGGCACGAGAAAGATATAGGCAGAGCAATGCTAGCATTTCTGATTTTGAAAACGCAGAAGGGGCAGCTGTAGCATCATTGGTATCAGATGACAGCAATTCCGGGGAAGTAGACGATGATCATCATGATGGGGAACAGGAACAGGAACAAGAACATGAACCTCATCTTCCAACCGAAAGATTTGAAGACTTGGCAAGACAAACTAATATAGGCAGAGCAATGTTAGCATTTCTGAGGTGCTTTGGAATTACCTGCTTGTGATTTTGGTCACGCACAATGTGCAGCTAGCTCTAGTATCATCAACCAAATACCGAGCGAGGCCTTGAAGTACGTACACTATGATCATTAATAGTTGGGTTCCAAGTATTAATATTCCATGCCACATAAACTTAATCTGTTGTGATAATCTTTCACTGACGTGCCTTTTCTGCATTTTCATATTTAGAAGAAGCCTTTCTTTTGCTAAAGTCGATCTTGAAAGAACAGGAACCTCATCATCCAACAAAAAAGATTCAGGTGGAAATAATGCTATGATCATACATGATGGGGATGATTAATAGTTGGATTCCAGGTATAAATATTTTCCATTCAACATAAAATCTTAATCTGTTCTGATAATTTTTCACTGACCTGCTTTTTCTGCATTGTCATATTTAGAAGTCGATCTCGAAGTATGGCACTTGATGGCCAGAGGCAGAGGCACCAATTTATCTGGATTCATATGATGGTCAACTCGATCTCGATCAATCAACCCGAACAAGGCTGGGTTTGTTCTTCAATATCAAATCCTGTTTGCTCATTGGTTGTCTGGCTTTTTAATATTTTTTACTTTTAACTCTAGGCCTTTAATTGGTAATGTTTGCTGGCTTTCAGTGCTCTTTGTTTATCACAAGTGACAGTGACATAATGCTATATATCTTCAAATACAGATAAAGCTAATTATAAACAACGCATGCTATGTATCTTCCTAGCATTATTGATTAGAAAGAAATTTATGAGTATATAACATGAAATTTTGACCTCACCAACTAAAGTAGGGAAACTACCTAAAACACCTCTGTAAAAAGAAAAATGGCACTTTACAATGTGTGAGTGTGCACGTCAGCCATATGAAAAAATAAAGTTCGACACATGATTCTTTTATTAAGGATAGTGTAAAGTGTGCACATTTCGTACATTAGACTTTGAAAAAAAGTTGAAACATGCAATAGGGGCCAGCTCTTACCGAAGCAGCAAATTTTTCGCGGTGGCCTCTCTTGAATGATTGTATCTCCAATTGCATGTATATAAATTATTAGTGGATTTATTCATACTTTAGCTTATATTTCTGAGTTGTTGATAAAGATTGGGAAAATTCTGGTAGTAGAGGATAGAAGATGTTGAAATATGGAATACGTACGGGGGCATATTCCAGTGTTTTAGACTCGATGAAGAATGAGACCCAAGAATGAATGAATTTTTTTTTTAGAATGAATGGATTGAGAATTGCAGCTTTCTTGATGATGAGTGAAAATTCAATTGTCTTACTCAGTAATTGACTTGCTAACAGTCGTAACCGGCTTATTAGTATTACAACTTGCAGTGTAACCATAGTTATTGACAACTAATTATAGACAGTAAGCATAGTCATAGTTACTGATAACTAATTATAGACAGCAACCATAGTTACACTGACTCAGTTAAGCATCCTATACTGTAACTTCCCCCCTCAACCTTTAGGTAGAGGACCTAGCAGCTAGCTGCAGGTTGGCAATAAGAGAATGAAGCTGAGAGCAGGGCAAACCCCTAGTAAAGACAGCTGCAAGGTACTCTGCAATGGAAAGATTGGAATTAATTTATATAGCTCAGTTTGTGATATTTCTAACCTGCTTCCAAGTGCCTTGTGCTGCAGTTAAGCATAGCCTGCTTTCATTCTAATTATGGCAGCTTAGAGATCAGGAATTTAGAGTCGTAGAAAGGGGAGACCTTTCCTTATATCTCCCAAGGCATATGAGGATTATTGAAAATTTAACCTCCAGGGCCTTGTTTGCTTAAATAATACTGATTGGCCTCTTTACACGTGCTCGTGCACAGCATATTTTCGCATTCAACTGTGCTTGAATATGCATAATTGCTAGGTTGTGTCTTTTGGAAAAGGTGACGTTTTATGAACCATTCTTAAGACAGAGTTGACATGAGACAGTAATGGATGAACCATGATTACTGAAACCACCTTTTATTCTTGAAGCTGCCATTATAGGGTCGTGCCATTGTCTGAATCATTAATTAGCGATTGTGTCTCTATTGTAAAAGTTGCCATCACCATACTAATTTCTGCCTCTTTCTCTTCAATTTTGAGGATTTAAATTTGTGTGGCTATCATTGAAGTCATAATGCTAATGAAAGGAGATATTCTTTGCAGTCACTGCAGATAGAGGAGAAAGCTGCAATGTTGTGGCAGCCCGATCAACTGTATTGCATCAGTGATATAACTCTAGTACTCTGATCCTTTGCAGATTTTGAATTAATTCTATAGGATTGATTGAAGATCCATATTACTCTTTGAAATTATGGACCTTATGGTTTGAGATATAACATAAATTGAAAGATCAAAAGTTCATAGACAAGTAGGTGCGCATCTATGAGTGGTAATATTCTCTGTCATACTCAGCTGCTCTCATCCCTTGAAAATGGACGTCTGATTCTAGAACGAAACTTATTTAGGAGTGGTAATTGGAGATATTTCTTAGTGTGACCATTGAACTACGGGATAATGCTAACATTGTTTGATGCTTTAACCTACTAGTCTAACATTTCTTAGTGTGTGTCACGCACATTACACAAAAAGTTTGTATTCTTTGCCTTTCCAAACATATATGGAAATATACCATTTCATTAAATGTTTCTATGCTTCTAAACTTGCAGCCAGGATTTGAGTCTCAACTCATCCAGAACGTTGTTGACGAAATGGTTTAATATGGTGTGGAGCTTAGCAGGATAACTTACAATACGCACGCTGGTTAATATTCATCTGAATCAAAAAATGGATATGGTAAAGGAGGTCTTTGATTTAAGGATAGTTAAGGTTCATGTCCCTGATTTTGCTTCCTGTAAAGCCTTGGTCAGTGGTTATGTAAAAGTTAAAAGAATAGATGGACTACCAAGGCTTGTTAAGTAAATGATCCAATCAGATTGATGGCTGATCTGAAATGCAAAATTGTTCTGAATAATCACTCGAAGGAATGTTGTATCAGTTGGTGTTAAACATCACCAAATAATATAAATCATTTTCAAACATAGATTTATTTTTCGTTATTTCGTTAACAATTCAACTGACTGTTGCCTGATAAAGTTGATAGGGAAAATCCTGCAGAAAGTATACAAAGATGGGGACATCTTCCTCTGTAGTACGTCTATACATATATCCAGGAACTTAAATTTACTTTTGGGGTAGCCTTCTAATTCAGTGATTCATATTCAGGTATTTACCAGATCAGATCTGGTACACGGAGACACAAGGTCAATTCCAAACCTTGTCATGCCATGCTATATGACTCTCGACACTCAAACTAGGAATGTGGGAAATGGAACAAATAGAATTCATTGACTTGGACAGTCTTTGCATGATATGTGGATATCAATAAGTTCATTTGCCGTTCTTTCTTTTGTGCACTTTGTCGGCTTCTTAATTGTGAAAACGCGTCGGTAAAATTAGAAACTTCCTTGGTACCCTTTGCTTAAATCTTTGAACTCTTTCACTAGCACTTTTGTCATCTTGACAGCTAGCTTTGTTTCAGTGGTGAATATTGAAGAAGCCTCTTCTCCTAAACCAGAGTATTTTTTATCAAATGAGTGTTCCATACTTCCATGATGAGGGGAAAACTCCTGCATATCTATACTATATTAAAATGTTATGGAAGCCAAATTTAATTAGAAATGATAAACAAGTAAATTGCAAATATAGAAAAAAAAAAAACAAAATTAAAGAAAAGATTTGCATATACCGTTTATAATAACCACCCACTTTCTTTAAGTAACTTTCTCCACTCCCACACCTATCAGTTGTGTCCCAATCAGATGAAGTATTCATATTTACATTTTTCTCTTTACTTTAAGCTTAGCTCAGTGGTTAGAGCACCTATTACCTATGTACGAAGTCATGGGGGCAGGAGTGAAACCCTTTGATCCTCTTTAAAAAAAAAAAAAAAAAAAAAAAAAAAAAAAAAAAAAGCTTACTGAGTGATTATTGGGTATGAAAATTAAATACTAGCAGAACTCACCCACTTTGTGTGTGGAGAGAAGTTAAAGGTAATAGGAAAACTTTTCGTACAACTACCACATTTTCTGCTATTTTTTTATTTTTATTCTTTTTTTTTCTATTTTACAATTTACTATATTATCCCTATTAATTAATTATATTTCATAGTTTTTTAATATATAAGGGTTAAATTGGTAAAAAAATTCAGTTTTGGAGAGTAAGCTCTCTTCTCTTAATAATAGTATAGATATAGTGCATATCTTAATTTACCTCAAATTTAATTATTTTTTTTAACATCCTAAAAAGAAAAACTGTCATATGAAACACTTGGATTTTATTTGAAAAATTCTGCTTTGTTAGTACAATTGCAGGGAACAACCAAGATTATAGGCATCAAGGTGGATTTGCCCAAATATTCAGATGTGATCTGCTTAAGTGGTACCACTGTCTCCAAGATGCAAAATCTTAAACTTATTATCCACCGTAATAGATAATTTTCTGGACTTCTTAATTATCTGCTCAATAGCTTGAGGGTATGTTGATTGGCCTAACTTTCCCTTCCAATATTTGCCATCCAATTTTAATTCAAGGAAACTTGTCCTGTTCAATATGTATAAGAGTCACATCAAATTAAAAAAATCACTAAAAAAAATGAGTTTGAGCATGATCTCAATATCTAGAGGTGGATAGTTCCCGATTCTTCGATTGCAGACTTGAGTAATTGCTCGGATTTACCCAATTTCTTTTTAATGGCTATGAAGGTATGTACTCTTCCTTATGTGCTGCGATTATAAAGTTTAGTTTTATGTATATGATTTGTTTGTAATTAAGCAAGAGGTTTGATGCAAAAATGATTGTTGTTTTGCTAACAAGCGGATTCTCTGAATTGGATTGAAATGAAAGAAGCTTTGTAATGTTAATGAATTTAATATGGTTAGGCCTATAATATAATTTAGGGCTAAATACTGATTACTACCCTGTAGTTTGGGTCTAAAATCAATTCAGTCCCTGAACTTCTAATTTCATCAAGAACACCGCTGCACTTTCAATTTTGATCTAATAGGTCCAATTTATTAGACTTCCGACAATTGAGTCATTTAACTTGTTGACGTGGCTCATATATGGCATATGTTTTATGATGTGGTGTTGAGGTGGCCTGCATAGTCAATTTAGGAGTGAGATCCACTATTAGAAATCTATCAAATAAATAGTTTTTCAACAAATAATCCAACTATAACTTGAACCCATAACAGAATATTAACGAATTGGACCTATTAGATCAAAATTGAAAGTGCAGGGGTGTTTTTAATGAAATTAGAAGTCCAGGGACTGAATTGATTTTGGACCTAAACCACAGGGTAGTAACCAGTATTTAGCCCTATAATTTAAGTGGGGATTGTGCGTCCCTTGGGTGAAAGATTCTAAACCTGATTGAGGCTCGTGGATTCGAGCGGATAATTAAGTAGGGATTGTGCCTCCCTAGGATAAAAGACTCAAACTTCAATCGAGAATAATCCTCTTAATACGGGGTGTTCTCGATGACCTTAATTCTAGAAACATTGGGGCTAACCAGGGAAAAGAGAAAACTAAATGACGATTTGTTAAATTTTAAAGGAAACATGGTTGATGAAATTTGGTTGAGCTGATTTTGTTTCAGTACAAGTTTCAACTATTGAAATTGTTTATGTGATATGTGGAATTTACTTGATTATTTATTAGTCTCTTTCCAGGGTCAGGATGTGACAAAATGGTATCAAAGCGGGGGTATATATTTATCCTCACTCATATTCATCTTAAGTGTATTTATCCTCACTTGAATTCTTCTTCAAGGGATTACTCCTCATTTAGATTTGCTTTGAGGGGATTCTTCTCACCCAGATTCTCTTTGAGGACATTACTTCTCACCCATATTCGCCTTGAGGGATTTCTCCTCACATAGATTCTCGTCGGTCTTTAAGGAATTACTTCTCATTCAGGTTCGCTTTGAGGGGATTTCGCCTCACCTAAATTCGTCTTTAAGAAATTAAGTCATGTTAACTTCTCTACAGACTACAGTAGTGTGAGAGGCATGACATGCACCCACAAAACCTCTAGGGCAATTATACATATGAGTGCCCACTGCATGAGGGATTTCTCCTCACCTAAATTCTCTTTGAGGTGATTACTCCTCACCCGTATTTGGTTTGAGGGATTTTGTAATAATCGGCTCTCAAATTTTATTTTTTATTTACTTTGTTTTTATCTTTATTAACTTGTTTTTTTTCTTTTGTGATTAGCTTCTTTTTAGAAAGTGATTTTCTGTTTTGAAATCTTAGTTGACCTAGTAGGGTAGTTATGAGGACTTACAAGACAAAGACTTTCATTTAGGATTTCTAATTTATGTTGAGTTAGGAAATTTAAGAAGGGAATTATGGGATTTATTCTAAGCCCATTAAGAGTGAGTTAATATGGAAAGCTTTGACAAGAGAGAAGTTTATTCTTCTTTTGTCTCTTTGGCTGTTTTCAACGTAAGAAAGAGAAGTTTTTTCTTCTGTCTCTTTGGCTGTTTTCAACGTAAGAAGGGGAGGTTGAGAGAGTTCTTTCTTTTCTTTTCTTTTTCTGTTCAACAAGAGAGGGAAGAGAGAGTTCTTTGGGGCACCTTGTGAACGGTGAGTTTCTTTTCATTATTACTCTTGTTTCTCTACCTTGTGTGTACTCGTGAATCAAGATTTCTAGCTTGGAAGAGGTAGAAATTCAGTTTGGATCTCTTGGAGAGGTGTAGTTTTTCTTTCTGAGTCTTTTTTTTTTAGGAGGGTTGTTTCACATCAATTTCTGGAACGTTTTACCTCTGGCCACAGTTTCTGAAAAGCAAAAGTAACCATGTATTCGCGTAGATCTTTTCGAGTAGTATAATTTTCATATATTATGCGTAAATTTTGGCTGAGTTTTGAGTAAGAAAACCTAGAGGGAAGTTCAGGACCTTTCGGTGACGGAAAAAACGACCCCAACCATTTTTTTGGCTTGCCGCAGCCTCTAAAGTTAATTTTTAGAGTCTAATAGTGAGCTGTGACACACCATCTTCCTAGAAATCATTTGACAAACACAGACTTACGCTTACATGCATTCTAAGGAGCTTAACACCTTTACGTTTTCACTCGAGAATCAAGTAGTACGTATTTATGTTTTCTTCTGTTCATCAGACTAATGTATGATCTTTTGTGTGTGGGAAGACGCGAACTACGAAGGAGAGACTACTGGTGAGGAGCAGGAACAAGGGTAGGCCCATTAACTCTTTTCGAGGTAGGGGTTTTGATTCCAATGATTGTTATATATTCATGGTCTCTCTAATTTTTGTGTGTGAATCTTTGTGCGTTTTCTATGGTATGGATAATTGTGTAATGCATATTTATATGAGAAAAATTCAGGTACCGTCCCCAAACTATGCTGCCAAGGCCAATTTGATACCCGAACTCTCAAAAGTATCAATGTGATACCCAAAGACCTATATTGGCATCAACGTGATACTTCCGTCAAAAAAATCCAACGGCCCCGTCTGTTTGCTGACGTGGCAAACACGTGAGCCAAAAAAAAAGGGCAAAATAGACTTTTTGCCCTCTTTTTTTTTTTTAATTCAATTTTTTTGTTCATTTCTTCTTCTTCTTCTTCTTCAACCTGACTTCTTCTTCTTCTCTCTCCACTTCCTCTCTCCTCTCCTTCTCCACCACCCAAACCATCATTAACCCCGCCGATATCCTCTCCAATTCGGCTCCGCCATCGTCCGCAAGCTCCAATCCTTAGGTTTCACCAACCTCGTCCTCCGCACCCACACCGACCTCGACCTCAAGCTTCCTCGACCTCCGCACCCACACCTGACGACGTCAACAGTCAACAGCCACCAGCCACCAACCACAGACCCCAAAATGGATTCCAATTTCGGCCTCAAACGCGAGCTTGGCCCCGATGATAGTTACCGCCCCAATCCCAATCTGAGCCCCGACGGCCTTGAAAACCCCAATCCCAATCAGTGGGCGGTGAGTTTCCGATTCGAAAAAGGCGAAAGATTTGCAGGTCGATGAGGTCGCATTTGGCTTCCGGAGTATGGGATCTGAGCTGAGAGCAAGGCAACAAGCTTCTCCACAGCCAGTTTCGCGGGGAGGAACATCAAGGATGCCAAGAGGACCGACTTGCCATTGTATGCCAAATGGAAACCGATTGCCCCTTTTGTTTCAATCTCAGTTTTTTTCATTTAAGAGCATTGTGTCTTTGATCAAATTAGTGGAGACCCAGTTCGATTCACTCGTTTTTCTTATCTGGGTCTGTCTTAGATCTTCAAAATAGTTGCACAAAATGTTGGATCCGTGCGATAAGCTGAGTGATCAGTTACAGAGCTTTCTTTTCGTGATCTCAATCTTTGGTTTTGATTTGCTGGTGTAGATGTTAGATGATAAGCAAAGAAGAAAAAGATAAAGTGTTAATGGTCATTATCAGTTCCCTGGTTTTAGCCCACTATTTGCTTGCTTTCTGATGGTGGAGTGATTGATTAGAACAGCAATAGCAAGTAATAGTACTACTGGAGTAATATAAGGGACAGAGAGAGATAATGAGGGGGTCAAATTGGGGTCACTAACAACTACAAATCGAATTTCATGGCCTTCTTCATTTAAATTCACAGATCTGATTATATTGAGTGATGATGATGGAGATAGAACAAAATGTTTTATCTGGGTTTATGACATACTGAATTTATCTGGGTTTGATTTTGAGTTTGTGAGGATGATGGAAAAGACGAGAGAAGCTGGGGTAGTAGTAAAGTAGGCTTAAGCATCATCGACTCCTCATGATGATGATGTCAAGTTTTCTGGGACAGTTCCCAGATCATCAGAGAAGAAGAAGCTGAAGAAGAAGGAAAAAGAAAAAGAAAAAACAAATGAATTAACAAAAGAAAAGGGTAAATTGGTCTTTTTATTTGTTTTTGGTCTTCATGTGCTTGCCACGTCATTTTTTAACGGAACCGTTAGAAATTTTTGACGGAGGTATCACGTTGATGCCAATATAGGTATTTGGGTATCACATTGATACTTTTGAGAGTTCGGGTATCAAATTGGCCTTGGCAGAATAGTTTGGGGAGGGTACCTGAATTTTTCTCTATTTATATACCATGGTAGAAACTTGGCTTTATGGATAGCAATGGACTTGTTTTTTTGTGGTGACGTAAAATGCTTGTTATCTTTTGTGCTACAATAACAGTAAATATGTTGTTAACGACTGATATTTGTTGAGACGTGGGGGAAGTATTGGGGGGAAAATATTTTGCGTAGTTGAGTCCAAGCCTCGTAGGGACCAGGGTTCAAGCGAGTCTGTGTGCACAAGGGAAAGGGATATCGATTATACCTATGCCGGTGATTCTAAATGGAATGTCGGTAGTCGGTGATTTCGAGGGGGGATGTCGACAGTCCGTGATTCCGGGATGGGATATCGATTTAGGTATAGTTGGTGATTCCGGATTAGATGATTTGGACCTAGAGATCGAGGGGAGGATAAGATGACTAGCAAAATGGGTTGCGAATGGAAGGAACATGGGTTAATGGGTGGAAGTTCGTCTTGAAGAACGGGTGGTGCGAGTATTAGTGGGTGTTTGTTTGTTTTTCGGTTTAGTTATTAGAGACATGAGTATGTGAGAAGATTTTCCCCTACTATGCGGTAGAAGCTCATCCCTATTCTACTATTTTCCAGGAAAGGTTACCCCTCGTTGAGTTCTGCGTGCGAAGGGCTTGAGCTAAAGAGACTTGTTTCCTTTCTTTTCTTTGTCATGGATGGTGATTTTCGTCTACTAGACTATATTTTCAATTTAGTTTGATGTAATAACGGGCTTTACGAGTTCCACTTTGTCAAAATGCAAGTTGCTCTTGTAATTTTACTTTACTAAAGTTTTCTTTGAGGTTTCTATTTGCTACTAAAAAGAATTTGAAAGTTCGTTGAACCATTATTAAATGAGTGTTCAAGTAAATCCCTATTTGTGTGTCTGGCTCAAATCCTAGGTTACTTGACCTAGTGGTAATAGGGTTAAATTAGAAGAATCTAGATATTCCTATTCAATGTATGATTACATTTCCTTGTATGATTCAGATTCTATGCATTGTAATCCTCTATATAAAGAGGTCCCTATTATCAATGAGAATACACAATGATTTTCTCTCAATTCCCGTTTCTCTAAAACACGTTATCAGCACGAGCCCTAACCACAAAAACCAAAACCAAAAACCTGAAAATATTCGTCGCTACCGCAAGCACCTAGGCCCACGCTAGCCGCCTCACCACCGTTGAGATTCACCGCCGTTGCTCTCCTGCAGCCTTGCCGCACGTCTGCTGCCCCTGCAGCACCACTGCATGCCCATTGCATCATTCTCCTCCTAGTTTCTCCTCTCGTTCATGTGCATATCACCCTATTGGAGTCGTTTTGAGACCTGTACACCAATTGGAGTGGGAGCTGTTCAGAAGCGAATCTGCTCTGAATTTCAACAAGTTTGATTCGCCTAGGACTGAAGCTCGTCTGCAATCCTACAACGACGATCGAATAAGCTCTGCAATCCTAAGAGGTATGGTTTACTAACAGTTCCCGCTTTTGAAGTTTTTTTATTCTTTTTCGCTTCTTTTTCTTGGGGACTTGCAACCTCCCTTCTTCTACCCCCCTTTCTTCATCATAGGGGAGACCAAATTAAGCCGAACTGTGGGGGTTCGTGCTCACTCCAAGCTTGGAGCTTGTAGTGTCCTCCAAACTTAGAGTTTGTTGAGAAGTTATGATCGACCACAAACACATCATTGTTTCGATCTAATCCAATCCCTTTTGGAATCGAATTTCTTAGAAGCAACTACGCTTGGAAATTACTAATTTCTTGAAAGCGATTATGCTCAGAAATTCATAATTTCTTAGGAGCGACTACGCTCAGAAATTTTATATGTTTTCGTGGTAGCCTTTTATGCTCCGAAACTAACCCTAATTTCTTGTTCTCTTTCAGGATGAGTAACCTGAACAAATTGGAGTTTGCTCCATTGGGAACAACTGGCTCTGGATATCACAGGTGGGTTCGTGATGTCCGCCAACATCTCAAGGCCGATGGAATCCTGGATACGATTCTCGAGCCTAGCCAGGACGTGCTAACTGTTGAGCAAGCTCAAGCTTTGGAAGCAAATAGAGCAGCCTTAGAGGCAAACAAGGCGAAAGCCATCATCCTAATGACTCGTCATATGGATGATTCGCTCCAGCACGAGTGTATGAATGAAGAAAACCCCAGAAAGCTGTGGGTTTCACTCGAAGAAAGATTTGGCAAACGTCCGTGACTCCCTGCTTCCTGACCTAGAAGTGAGATGGCATAGCCTCCGCTTTTGTGATTTCAAGTCAGTTCTTCACTACAACTCGGAAGCACTTCGCATTAAATCCTTAATGGAATTCTGTGGTAAAGAGATCACAGATGCGATGTTGATTGAGAAGACTCTCTCTACCTTCCCCGTCTCTGCATTGATGGTTGCTAAGAACTATCGAATCGATGTTACTGCAGGACGGATCACAAGGTTTCATGAGCTCATTGGAGCTATGAATGTCGCTGAAAAGCATGACAACATCCTTATGAAGAACTATAATTCGAAATCCGTAGAAATAAGCATATTTCAGAATCCAATTATACTCGCGCCCCTAAGAGAGGGCGCCAAGAGTGAAACCCTAATCTTAGGGATACTTCTGGATGTTTTGGTCCATATAATCGCTCTACTTGGGAAGGTAACCGCCTAAATAGGCGAACACGGAACCGAAGAGGTAAACGTGGAAAGAGAGAGGGAGGCAACGCCTCTGGCCATGTTGGTGGCGCCACCAACACTAAGAGCCATCTAAATGACGCTTTCAAAGCGCCTCAATCAATGGAGTCTGAGCAAAGAGATGTATGTTCTCGATGTGGAGTATTCGGTCATTGGGCACACATTTGTAGAGCTCGTGAAGAAATTGTCCCCGCCTACAAAGCATATTGTGAAGCAAGAGAAGCTCACTATGTGGAACAAGAAGATCAAGAAGATGATCTAGAGTGAAGGGTTGAAGACTACAAATCTGGCTGGGATCAATAGATCGCCAATTCTGTTTAAGTCTTTATTTTTCCAAGAGATGTAATAGGCAATTGCCATATACTTTGTAGTAAATGTCATTGGTTTAGTCTTTCTTCACATAGTCTCATCCAAAATGAGTGTGATGTCTAGGAAGGTTTTGAGATAAGTGGTACTTAAGCGAGCTTTGCTCCACCGATATCTCTCTACTCACCTGGTCATATTTATTTTGGAGTTACAGAAAGAAGTCAAACGACTACCTTTGTTTTGCATTAGCTAGCATTTGGATTAGATTCTCCTAATGGTTAAGAGACAATGATGTAACTCTGTTGGCTTATGAATAAAATTTCGAGTTCTTTTCATTATGACTCAATTTTGATTCTGAGCATATTACTTTGTGACTACGATGGCTGGGCCATCAGTATTAATTCAAGGACATGGAATAGCCCAAGTTCCACTTGCCAAATGGTACCTTGATTACTGTCGCAAAAACTCTCTACGCTCCTAGGGCAAATCGCACCTATGAATAGTCAACGGATTCCATGCGAAAACGTATGTAGAGAACGGAAATGAGTTCCTTTGCAATAGCTCTAATGATTGCGAACAAATGCGCATCTTAGAGAAGTTTATGTGTCTCTCTAGTGGACTCTATGTCATTATTCGAGCTATTAAATCCAATAAAGTTATGAGAGAAGATCTCTTGGATTTAGACACATATTGGCTTTTTCACTACAGGATAGGTCATCCTGGTCATGATATGATGATCCGTCTACTAAAGATTTCACATGGACATCTTTTCTCTCGAGCGAAATGAAGCATGAATCAAAAGTTGATTCCTGGACTAAGTGTGACCGACGCTGCTGCCTAGGGCACCGCCTCCATCCACCACCAGCCTAGGGTTGGCGTAGTCCCTATCCATGACACCATGGATGGCGTCCATCATGGTGATGGCGCCCCAGGTGATGCTGCAATCACCAACTTGCTTCAAAATAGCGTTTTAGACGCTCAGGCCTAACCAAAATTCTCATTGGTTGCTTCTAAAGTCTATTGCTCGTTTTAATTACAAAGCCCGTTCCTTAGGGAAATTAGGACTGAGACCGTCTTATGCAAAGGATATGAAAATACTCATTCTGTTCTTACACAAAGAATCCATGGGGATTCTCTGGACTGATTCAACCAACTTGCGGACGTTTAAATATCTCATGATGTTGGTTGACAGGAAAACACGCTGGTCATGTGTTGTGTCATTGTCCACTTGTAATGCTGCTTATGCTACACTCCTAGCACATATCATACAACAACGGGCTCACTCCCCGGATCATCCTATTCCGTCAATTGGACTTGACGATGCTAGAGAGTTTACATCGAAGACTTTCAATGGTTATTGCATTGGGACTAATGTTGGACATTATATTCCCATGAACACACCCAAATGGTCTCGCGGAAACGACTACGATGGTAGTCCGGACATTGGTAATGCGCACCAATTTCCTTATACCCGCTTGGGGTGATGCAATATCGCATGCAGCTATGCTAATTCGTCTACGACCCACTGCCACTCAATCTACCTCTGCGTTACAGCTAGTGACTCGGTATAAATATCGTACTTACGCATATTTGAGTGTGCCATTTATGTGTCAATTGTGCCGCCACAGCGCTTTATAATGGGTCCTTACAGACGAATGGGCAACTCAGTTGGATTTGAGACTCCAACAATCGTCCGCCACTTAAGCATGTCGATCTCCTTACCGCTAAATTAGCGGATGTCACTTTGATGAGACAATCTTCCCGTCGTTAGAGGGAGATAAGAACACTGATGTTCAGCAGGAACGACAGAAATTGTCGTGGTCTGTCCCCACTATGTCTCATCTCGATCCCTACTAAAGTGACGAGATCACACATCTGCTGCAAATATGCCAGCAAGGAAGTACGTCCCTACGAGAGGACGTAGCGCCACCCTACACGGAGGTAGGCATGGCGCCAATGCCAAAGAGAGTGGCACTCTGGCGTTATAGGCCATGGCCCCAGCTAGGATGCGTGGGAGGCCCGTGGGTTCGAATGATACTTTGGCACATTCCAATCCTTTGATCATCAAGACTCAAAATCCGTCTCATGAGTATCTTCTGGGTTATGGTTATTGTTGGGGGACACCTCAACGTCAGAACCTATTCCTGAGAATATAGAGCTCTATGAAAATTACACTAGTGTACATGAGACGTGGGATAGAAACTCCATCATAATTGATGGTAGTCACGCATTTCGTTGCGCATGAGTTTGTTGAGTCTAATGATATCGAACCACGCTCCATTGATGAATGAATGCCAACGTAGAGAAATTTGGCCTAAATGGAAAAATGTGATCCAGGTTAAGTTGGATTCTCTAACAAAGAGGAAGGTTTTTGAGCCAGTGATGCTAACACATCCTAACATAAAACCTGTTGACTAGTGGGTCTTCGTTAGAAAGCGTGGTGAGAAAAAGAGATGGCAATCTCGCCTTATGGCGCAAGACTTCTCACAAAACGCCCTGAAATCGACTACGATGAGACATATTCTCTCGTAATGGATATCATTGCACTCCACTACCCTGTCAGTTTGGTAGTTTCTGAATAACTGATCATGCAGCTTACGAATGTGGTCACTACGTATCTCTACGGGGATCTAGATACGGAATATGCATGAAGGTTCATGGTGGACTTCATTTACCCAAGTCAAGTGGCTCTAGACCACGGAGCGCATTTGCAATAAGGTTGAAACGTTCACTAAAGTGACTACTTGATTGGGAAGGGATATGCCCGCGCGTTTCCATAACAAGTTTCGGATTCTATCACAGTTCATGTTGGACATGATCTTCGTAGGAAGCCCTTAAAGAGTTAAGGGAAACCGCTGAACACTTGAAATCTGAGTTTGAGATGAAGGATTTTGGGAGAACACGATTATATCTCAGTTTGGAACTTGAGCATCGTGTTGATAGATGCTTAGGCATTTTGACAAGGTCAAGCCTTCAAGCACCCCCATGATCATTCGTAGTCTTGATCTTGAAAATGATCCTCTTCGTCCAAAGGATGATGACGAAGATGTGCTAGAGGCAGGAATGCCTTACTTGAGTACAATAGGTGCATTATTGTACTTAGCTCAATGCACAAGACCGGACATCTCATATGTTGTGAACTTGTTAGCTAGGTATAGCTGTGCGCCAACGCGACGCCATTGGATGGGTGGAAAAAGATATCTTTCAGTACTTGAGATGTACGATTGATATGAGCTTGTTCTATCCCTACAGAGAGACGATGGATTCGGACCCATCACACACCAGGATCGCCGCCAACACTGGCCTGCGTCCACTATCCCCATCCCAAAACGACATGTGTTTTGGAAGGTTTTGCTGATATTGGGTATCTCTCTGACCCATACAAAGGTCATTTCCAAACTGGTTAAGTGTTCACCATGGGAAAAGACCGTGATATCTTGGAGGGCTACAGAACAGACCTTAGTCGCTATATCTTAGAACCATGCAGAGATTATTGCTCTTCACGAAGTGGTTCGTGAATGTTTATGGATTGGATCCATAATTACGCATGTTCTAACAATTGTGGTTTGAAGTCTACCACAGATGAGCCTGCAAGCATTTAGGATAATGCTACTTGTTTTGAACAAATGAAGCATGACTACATCAAAAGCGACGTACAACACCAAGCATAATCAGCAACAACAGACTCTCCTCAAGATCAAAGCGACCTAGGTTCAATCTGAGGACAGTATGGCAGACTTGCTCACTAAGTCATTGCCTAAATTCCACTTTCGAGAAATATGTTGGTACAATCGTTTGCGGAAGTCATCCGAACTCCCATAACCGTAGTCATCAGGGGGAGATGCAGACATTAGGGGGAGATGTCTACATGAATGGTCTCGAAACGTGAAGGGTGTGTTGTGCTCTTTTTCCCCTTCGACCGAGGTTATTTTTGTCCCACTGGGTTTTTGTTACTCGGCAAGGTTTTTAGCGAGGCAACGAGAGAAACACCACGTTTGGACGACACAAGGGGGAGTGTTCAAGTAAATCCCTATTTGTGTGTCTGGCCCAAACCCTAGGTTACTTGACCTAGTGGTAATATGGTTAAATTAGAAGAATCTAGATATTCCTATTCAATGTATGATTACCTTTCCTTGTGTGATTCGGATTCTATGCATTGTAATCCTCTATATAAAGAGGTCCCTATTATCAATGAGAATACACAGCGATTTTCTCTCAATTCCTGTTTCTCTAAAACAATGAGGAATTTATAAGTTTTATTTGTTATTTCACAATTTATTTTCTTTTCTCTATTTATAAATCACATCTTAACTCGGGAATAATCGTTTTTCGGGTTAGGGTGTGAAGATTTCTCCTCACATAGATTTGTCTTTAAAAGGAATTACTTCTCATCCAGATTCACTTTGAGGGGATTTCGCCTCAATTAAATCCGTTTTTAAGAAATTAAGTCATGTTAACTTCTCTACAGTAGTGTGAGCGACTCAGAGACATTACATGTACCCGGCAATTACTACATATGAGCTTCCACCGTTGTCCCTGGTTAGAGTTTTATTAATGAGAAGAGAGAAATGAAAGGGACGCGGAGACTATGCCAAAACCATTTTTGAAAGAAAAGGGAACAAACCTCACCTAGTACATAAGCAAGAAAGCTAAATGAAAAGATAAAGGAAAAATTACAAAAGAGAAGCAAACTAAGCAGTACCTGAAACTAAAATAACGAAAAACATAAATCACCACCTTATTAGACAATGGGCCATCCTAGAAGCAATGTCGTGGACAATACCTAATTGATTGATAAAGACGAAAATTGTTTAGGACGTTAACATTACACATTGATAAGGATGTGGTACATGCATGAAGGGAAAATAATACCTCTATCAAGATCCCTTTAAACATTACAACATTAGTGGGTGTGCTACAATTATGGTTCTTTATATAGGATTTTTCTTTTAATATTTTTTCGTGAGTGATTTAAGTTTGTATTTTTTTTTTTTTTTGGTTACATTGAAAGGATGAAATTGCTAAACTAGCCTAAATGCCTAATGCCAACTCATTTTTGCACCCCTTCTCACCCTTTGAGTCAGTTAACAGTAATTGGGCTTTTCTATGAAAGGCCGTTTATGTAATGAACCTATTTTCCAAATTGTATTTAGATCCCAAATATATTGATCGCTCTATCTCTAATTCTTTCGATCTCAGAATTCTACCAACACTCAAGAAGAAGAAGAAGAAGAACGAAGCGACGTCGTAATGGCGTTGAAATTTCTGAACAAGAAGGGACGGCACACGGGGAGCCTCCGGAACATAGAGAACTTCTGGAGGGGCTTACACATTGGAGAGTGTGTGAAGAAGCGGAGCAGAATGGTTCTAGTTTAAAGAAGAAGCGGAAGAGGGAGGTTTCGACTGCATTGGGAAAGAAGGCGTTGGGCAAGTTGAGGGAAATGGAGGCTCGGTTAGAACAGCGTGAGGCGGAGAGGGAAAGGGAGAGACAGAGGAGTGTGAGCAAGAACGGGAATGGAAATGGGAGGAATGGGTGAAGAAGAAGGAGGAGAAAGAAAAGGCAAGGGAGCAGTTGAAGAAGCAGAGGATTCTATAATGGGAAGCATTCGAGAAGGACAGTGAGGAGAGAGAGATAAGAAGAAGAGAAGAAGCGTTAATTCATGAGAAGGAATAGTTTGGATCATGACGATATTGCTAGGGTTGATGGAGATAATCAAGATGATCAGTTCATTGTTGACGGATGATGTCTTTTCTTGTAAAACTGATCTCTGCATGTATGCAATAATCTCTGCAGTGGTGGTGGATATGTAAAGGTTAGTGAATTGCTTAATGTACTCTGATGAGTACTTTGTTCAGTTAGGTATGGTTCTATACTGATCTGTCTAGCTTCAAATCAAGTCAATAAGGGCTATTTATTTGTGGATCCAATTTTTAATGTAACTATCTTGCTTAGAATGAATCAAAGTTCCTTTCCCCCTCAATAATATGTTGGCACTATGATTGTGAGATCAGATATTTATTTAGTGTATATTAATGTTTACGGTTTTTATGTGGCACTGTGATTTCGGCTTTTATGTGAAGCTCTTTTTTGCTGGGTTTGACCGGATTCAACATAAATTTGCTCAGTTATATCTCTCCTTTATGTTGTATTAGTTTTTCTACTAGTACCTAAGTCAAGAGGAACAAGCATTAGCAAAAATACCGCTTCCATCTAAATTGTTTTAGACATGTTTAGTATTTCAGTAAAATACCTTGCTGTAGTAAAAAGCATGGCCCTAGCTGTTCAAAGAATTCAACCTCCTGATAGAATTCACTATGGCTCTTAGCATGCTAAGGAAAATTACTTCATAGTATTTTTTTTTTTTTTGTTATTTATGCGTAGGACACACATCCTTCTGTGCTTCAAATGTACAAATATATATTGATGGCCCAAAATGATCTTTTCTTGGCAGAGATGGTTTCAAAAGATAGTATATATGATGGATTTAGTTTGTTTTTGGCTTAAATTCCCATAAAAACGTGACAAATCCAAATCCCAGCTTAGCCTTTAGCCTAGATGAATGCCACTAGATCTACTGAAATAGTTTTTCGATAATTGTTTCTTGCTAGTTATAACCATGTTTCGTTCTATCCTTTTGGAACAAGAGAATGTAGCTTGGGTCAAATGAAGGGTTATTTGATACACGATACTTTCAGCATTTAAGGTGATAAGCAATGAAGCTAAGAAACTAAAAGATGAGGGAATTCAGTTTTCTCCTTGGCCATATGGGATATTTACTGTATGAGAAAAAATAAACAATTGCTACTTTGTGATTACTGTACGAAACAATTGCTACTTTGTTTGTAGACTCTTAGGTAGGGAAAAATACATCCTCATTTGTTGTCTTTTCAATATGGCTGGAAGAGGCATGCAGATATATGCTTTTGGAAGAGATAGCTCCGTTATAAATATTTCATGTTTATAAGCTTGCAAAAATAGGTGCATATATATTACTCATCTTAACATATATCCATGTCTGTATCTGTCTTTCGACATTGCGGTGGAACTCTTAAGATGTTTATGAAATTCAATACATATAGGCTTTAACTGCACATGAGGGTTGTTTTGCCAGGGGCTGCTGTAGATTTCTGATATAAGCTTTCTGCACTGTTTCCAAATTCTGCAAATCAATCACAATGTGGCCAGTGGTCGGTTATGGGATCATTAGAATGTGACCTCCACCATTTTCTGGGCTTGAGCTTGATATCAGTTCCGATATCTTGGACCTTTTTGGTGCATACGTAATTTCTAAACTTTTGGTGCATACGTAATTTCTAAACTTTTCTGGAAGTTGAAGAAAGAAGATGATGGTTAAATGAAGGACACCTATGGTTTCCAATTTGCACAAGATGGGATATCAATTCCTTATAACTAATCCATCTTCTTCCTTCAAATTGGAGAAAAGTTGGAAGTCAGCCTCCATTTCATCCTTTAATACACGTTGAATCTAAGGTATTTACATATCCAATCAATCCAAGTCACCAAAGGAGACCTTAAAGTTAGTGTGTTCATCTTGAGGAGGAAGATCAGCTCTTTCCTCTTTACAAAAAAGGGTGAAAGAAGGATGAGAGATTCTGTTTTGATTTATAAGTAAAAGTTGAATGTTGGATTTGTTTTAGGTAGTCACACATACAGAGGGATATGGATCAGAAATAAAAATAGGGTTTTTGTCCATTTACCCTAATTTTATAGTCAATGTTCCCACTTACCCCAGCAACTTTTTTTAATTCCCCTCTACCCTAAACACTCTAAGGATCTATTTCTTTTTACACAACATTTCTATTTTAATATATTTTTGTTTACCTTTTTACCCTTTTGTTAACGCGACCTAGTCGACCTAGTCTCCCGAGGTAATGAATAGAGAGAAGCTTCTGCTTAGAGAGAGAAGCTCTGGTTCTGGTGCGATAGAGAGAGAAGCTCGCAATGGAGAGAGAAAGAAGCAATGTCGCTTTGGATTTCAACCATGCTGCAGCTCGGTTTGAAACGATTTCAATTCCGTGTCTTCGAGCTTTTTTATTTTTTTATCCTTGTTTGCTATTCATCTCGATTGAGTCTGAGGCTGATTTTTTGAATCTGAGTTTTGTTTTCCTGTATGTTTTGTTATTTCCGACTTATTGCGTTAATTTTGGTCTGTGTTTCGTGAATTTCATCTTTGATTTGGTTCGATTTGATATTTTTCATGCTTATAAGTTTGTTGTGCTAAGTTTGATATGTTTCGTTGTGCTAAGTTTGTTGTGATTCTGTTTTGAAACGGTTCAATTTATTCTGGTATTTGTTAATCGTTTATTGCCAGTCAATATGGGTTTACATAGCTGCTTTTCTTTTTTTTTGGATGAATTGTTGTTCACGGTGTTGATAATGATGTGATTTGGTAGCTTCTGACATGATTTTGGTCTTTGTGAACCATATATTGCCCCCCACTAGACCCATACTGGGGGTCAATAGAGGATTGAAAAAGCCGCTTTTCTTCTGTTTTTGATACTCTTAGTTGTTACTGAAGTTCAGTAGTACGTGTTTATAGTAACTTGTTTCGGTTTTGTAAACAGATTTTATCTGAGGCCCATCTATTGGGGGTCAGTATGTGTCTATTGGGGGGCAATAGTGGTTTTATTTATTTTTTTTTTTTTTTATATACAGGAATATGGATGCTTCCTTGGCTGTTAAGTGCACTCATTCTGGACAAAGTTTCATGTTTTGTATTAATCAATATATGAGCTATGCTCATTTGTTTGAATACATTTGTGAACGGTTCAAGTTTTCTGCAACTGATGATATTGAGCTTCATTATTCGCTTCCTGGATGCGCTATTTTTTTTCTTCGCAATGATGATGATTTCAAGATGCTGTTTAGCGGTGCCAAGATTTACAAGTTGGATTGTGTTGATATTATGGTGTTGAAGAATAGTGTAAGTTGCAGCAAAAAAACTTCTGTTTCATTTGAAGATAGCTGCTCTGGTATTGTTGATGAAGATGATTACCTCACTGAGGCATTTAGGACTGAAGTTCAAAAGTCTTACTTGTCAAATGAGTGGGCTAGTTACATTCAATGTGTAGGGCAGAAATTTCGTGGCGGTTCCCCTGAGTTTCGAGACAGGCTCAGAAAGTATGCTATTGAAGTTGGGTTCAGCTTTGTATTTATTAGAAATGACTGGGACAGAATTCATGCAGTTTGTTCCAATTGGGGAACCGAAGGATGTGAGTGGAATGTCCGTGGTTATGTATCCCCTGCAAATGGATGCTTTATTATTGGTGAGTTGGACAATGTCCATTCTTGCAAAGGTGTTCTTCGAAAGCAAAAACATGAGCTTTTGGGATCAAAAATTGTCAAGACATGTATTGAAGAGGACATTAGCTATAACTTATCATTGAAGCCAAGGGAAATTATCAGCAAGTTCAAGTCAGCTTATGGGTTTGATATATCGTACAAGGTTGCTTGGAAAGCAAAGCAGAAGGCTAGGGAAATGATTTATGGTTCTGAGGCTGATTCGTTTAACAAGTTAACATGGTATAGGGATGCTGTATTTGAGACTAACCCGGGATCTTCGTTTGTTTTGGAAGTTGATCCATCGAGCAATCGGTTTCAGAGGCTTTTCCTAGCTTATGCAGGCTGTGTTAAAGGCTTTGAATTCTGCCTTCCCGTCTTGTTTGTCGATGGGACTTTTGGGAAGAGTGTCTACAAGGGGCAGATACTTTGTGCAACCGGAAAGAATGGAAATCATGGTATTTTTCTCATGTCTATGATTTTTTATTGGTATTTTTGTTGAAAATGTGTTGCGGCACGCTCCCTTTGGCGGTGTAGCGGCACGCTGCAATTATGTTTTGACCCCCAATAGAGATATATTGCCCCCCAATACACGTTTATTTTTTTCTGATTTCTCTCCCCTTTTTGTTTCTATTATGTTTATTGTTGTTTTTTTAATTCTTTTTTGTTGAAAATGTGGAGCGGCACGCTCCAGTTGGCGGTGCAGTGGCACGCTGCAATCATGTATTGCCCCCCAATAGACGTCTATTGACCCCCAGTAGACTCACTTTTTTTTCCTGTTTTCTGTAGGTTTCTTTCCTCTTGCAATGTGTGTCTGTGATTCTGAGACTGATGCTAATTGGTCCTTTTTCTTCCAACACTTGAAGAACTTGCTGGAACCTCAAGGTAGAAAGATCACTTTTATTAGTGATCGCGGTGTTGGACTGTTGAGTGCTTTCGACAAGATATTTCCTGGTAATCCTCATCTTTTCTGTTACAAGCACTTGGTGCATAACCTCATGACTAAATACAACGGTAAAGGCTCTTCTGTTTTGAAAGATGATGTTAAAAAGAAGTTTTTTGAGTTGGCATATTCATGCACTGAAAAGGAATATCGTTTTCATTTAAGAGAGTTGAGAGAAGCTGGTGGTGCTGATATTATAGATCCGTTTCTTGCTGATCTGCCTGTTCAAAACTGGTGCCGTGCATTTTTCCCTGGATGCCGTTATGGAATTATGGCTAATAGTATAGCTGAATCTTTTAATGCTTGGTTTGCTGTTGAGCGGGAGATGCCAATGTACACTATGCTTGATCAGACTCGGATTAGGGTGATGCAGATGATGGGTGAGAGGAGAGATGAGGCACAGCTTTGGACCTCACAACTTACTCCTGTTATGGAGGGTCGTTTGAAAGAAGGTATGGAGAAAGCTTGCCGTTTCAATGTGCATTACTCCCATACAAATGTTTATGAGGTTAGATCAAAGTATTCTTATGTTGTGGACCTTGGAACTCCTTCGTGCTCCTGTAAAAAATGGGAGATTAACTGCTTCCCTTGCTGCCACGGTCTTACTGCAATTCAAGCTGCCTCATTGGATGTTTATGCTTTTATAGATAAGCATTTTCATGTTGATTATTGCCAGAAGTGCTATGATTTTCCAATTTATCCAATTTCCAACGTTGATATGGCTTCTTCGGAATCTTCTAGCAGTGGCTTCATACTTCCTCCAAATGCAAAGAGGCCTCCTGGGAGGCCTAGGCTCAAGAGGTTCAAGTCTAGAGGAGAGTGTGAAAAGAAGCTCATTCGTTGCAGTCGATGTGGCAAAATGGGACAGCATAACAAGAAGACCTGCACTGAACCTATTTGAATGTAAATTTGTCAATTGTTTTAGCATTCTGACTGGTTGTATTGGGGGGCAGTACTAGGATACTGGGGGGCAATAGATTATTTTATCGAGGGTTAGTTTAACATTTTTTGCTGTCAAAGATTATTGACATTGATTGGTCCTTCAATTTTATTGCTGACTGATAAATTGATTAAGTTTTTCAAGATCTTGTATTGAGATTTTTTCCGGTTGTTCTATCCATTTTTATTTCATTTTAGCATGTCTGTTTCTGAGTTGCAAGTCTTTCCAATGGGTTGTGAAAGCTAACTGACCCAACAAACGTCTATTGGGGGGCAATAGACATCTATTGCCCCCCAATAGAACCTGAGTTTTGGAGGCTTGAAGTTCAACAAGTGTGGAATTTTTACACCTGCATATTTGCAATGTAGTTTGATGTCCTACTATTTTATTTCTGGCCCTCTATACAAGTTTTATTGGGGGCCAATAGATGTCTATTGCCCCCCAATAGAACCTGGTTTCTGAGGGCTAAATGCACAGGTATGTAATATGGGCCTGTATTTTAAATATTGACCTGTGATATGCTAAACAGTAGAAACTGGAAACAAATTCTTTCAATATATTTAACAGAAAATATATTGAAAAGCTTTCAAATCATCCCAAAGTAGTATTAATATTCCAAAATTTACATTTTCTAGCTTTGTGCGTTTCCTACTGTAAGTGCAGCTTCTTGATTTTATCTTTCAACACTCCAACGACATTCCTCCATTGCAAACCTCTCAAGAATTGTTTTCCTCATGTCATCGGCTTTCTTCTTGTTCGGTGGCACTCCGTGAACTATGCTTTCCATGAAATAGAGCATAAAAGGCCCACAGTCCCCCCTGTAAATCATGAATTAAACTTAGTGATCCTCAACAAAGTACTTATTGCCCCACAATAGGCATGTATTGGCCCCCAATAGACTGAAAACTTGGCACAAATGTAATAATTAAATTTTCATTTTTCACATCATAAACAAATATTAAAGCATTTTGAAGCACTTACAATGAGGTTTTCTGCTGAGGGCAGTTGAAGTCTTCTACAAGCTCGTAGTCCTGTTCACCTATATGATTATCCAAGATCCACCTTCTGACCTCTTTCTCTCTTTCGGTCATTTCTTCAACCTCAGTGATAAGTTCTCCTTGAGCGTCCTCACCTTTACACTTTTCTCTTGTGTTGTCTTGATCCTGGCTGTCAGTGTCAAATTTTCTGGCTGTCATGTTCACATCACGGATGAACCTCCTTATGTGCTTTACCTGTTTGATACAGATATATGAAGCATCAATAGACATTCTAAATTTGACCAGAGTTGAAAAATAAACACATTGTTTTGATATTATTACTTACCACCCAGTTTGCGTTGGTGTAGTGGTGATTATCTTTTGTCCATTCCTTCTTTGGAGGCAGCATAGAGTTCATGTGAACAAAGCGTTTTTTCTCATTGTCGATGATAAGCAGTGTGTAGTGCTGGCTGTAGCAATGGTGGATCGGGATGAGCACCTTGGGGTAGCTGAAGTTACTCCACAGTTGTTCAATTAGAAATAACTCTATTTCAATCTCATGGCCTTTGAAGTCGTCTTTCAAAAGGCTCTTTCCTTCTTTCTTGAAGTCTGCCAGTTTCTTTTCATGTTGAATAGCGTAGTACTGTACAGGAAATAGACACATATTAAATCATTCAATTGTTATAGATAGACACGCTGCTATTTTTACTTCATTACTTACCGCTGCTTCAATGTCCAGCAATCCAATTTGAGTCTTCTTTTCTTTCAGTTCATTCTGTAATATTTCAGTGTAAGCCTTGATCACCTGCAATCGTTTAATTTGTTAGTATTATATATGTGAAGTTCATCACCTATATTGCCCCCCAATAGTCACATATTGGGGGGCAATATATGCCTATTGGGGGGCAATAGGTGACTATTGGGGACAAAAAAAAACAAAAATTTAAAACTTACACTAATATCCAAATCTTCCTCTTGGATGATAATCTTCATGTCTCTCCTTGTTACCCCTATTATGCCATTTCTACTTGTCCAGTAGGTATATCTGCACAAACAAAAAAATGTGTAGTTATTACATGTCTATAACCCATTAATATTCAAATTTTAATAGTTATGCTATGCACTTACAAATTGTCATCAACCATCTCAAAGAATTGCTGGTAGTGTCTTGCGAGTTCAGGCTTTAAGGTTTTCCAAGTGTACTTCTCGCAATTCACATCTTTAATTTGAATTGGCTGCTGCACTTGTTTCCCTTTCTGCAGGTTTGATGCCAGCTTCTGTTCGGCTTTCTTTCTCTGCTTTGGCTGTTCTTGTGGAGCAGTCTTTCTTTTCTTTCCGTAAGTCTTCAAGATCTCTGGAGTGTCATACTCAAAATCCTCATCCTTGTCCTTAGTTGATGCCTTTCTCTTGTTTTGTTTCACGTTCCTCTCAATAGAATGCATGGCAACCTTTTCCTTCTCTTTCATGTCTTCTGTCTTTGTGGCAGTTTCTTTCTTCTCTGGTTCTGCCATTTCTGCCGAATTAGCTGCTTCGAGAATTGTCGAGACAATTATATCTATTTTTTCTGCTTCTACAGCATTTAGTATCTCCTCCTCATTTAGTATTTCCTCTTCTGGTTTCTTGAAAGATAGAGGAACTGCGTTAACTGGATCACCTCCCCTTGGTTCTTCTTTGACTGGTGTTTGAGGCTGATATTCAGCTTGGCTTCTATCATATTCATACCTCGTTCCATCTTCTTGCTCCGTTGACGCCAGCACCATCTGAAGTTGATTAGCTCTCTGATCACTACTTTTCTCATCTGGTTTCTTCGCATTTGCCTTTGCCAACAATTTGTTCAGAGCTCTGATGTGGTTTTTGTGCGCTCTGTTTTCTTGCATCACTTTAGTCACTTTGTTCTCCATAGACAAAATCTTGTCATCAGCAACCATAATCTTTTCCCAAAGCACCTTAATATGGTTTGCCAAGTTTTCATTTGCTTGTAAGATAGTCTTCATTTTCTCTTCCATTTTCTTTTTGTCACCTTCGTCTTCAATCACTGTATTCATCTCCTTTAGGAGAACTCTCATGTTCCCAGTAACCCTAATGTTCTCTTCTTTCTCTTCCTGACTCGCTTGTGGAACCTGCAACCAATAAAACAACAAAAAAGTCAAAAAAAACTTACCAACATTGGTCCCCAATAGACGTCTATTGGGGGCCAGTAGACACTTTACAAAACCTGTATTGGGGTCCAATAGATATCTATTGCCCCCCAATAGAGACATTATAAACCCAGTATTGGTGTGCCAAGACAGGTCTACTGCCCCGCAATAGACAATTTGTAAATTTCCAATGTACCTGCTAACTTACCCAGTTGGCGAAAGTTGGTGTTTCCTGCTCCTCTTCCATACCCAATAACTTGACGAAGTTATGTTCCAACCACGGCCCTTCTCTTATTAACTCCTTCGGCCAGTCTGGATTCTGGTGGAGCTTCTGCAGGTTGAACAGCTCCTTTATTGACCACCTCACAAATCGCGGTTTTTCATTCTCCATTCCTTGAATCCAGTTTCTGATCTTTGTCTTCTCCAAGAACCAGTACTGTAAAATAAACCATTTTTGTTAGTAAATGAACAACAGACACCCAATTATACTGTATTGGGGGGCAATATACATCTATTGCCCCCCAATACTCAAGAAAATAATGTATTGTACTTACATATATGAGAAGGAGGCAGCCAGAAAGAGTTGACGGATGATCTTTTCGATACCTCTGAAGCCCATCCATCAGAAAATCTAGTACCATCTTTGCCCAATTGAAGCTGTTTATGTTGTCTAGGTCTTCACAAGCGTTGATGAGGTCCCATGTTAAGGTTGTAGATGTCCTGCTGAAGAGGAATGCGTTGAAGAGGTACATGATAATCAGTGCCGCAATTATCTTGGGATTAGCCTTCTTCTTCTTGTTGAGCTCCTTGCCAAGTGCCTTTTCCAGATCAGGTTTGATTACTGTTTCTTTCCTCATATTGACGTCAAATATCGAAGATGCTTTCCGTTCCTCCTTGAGCACCTTCTTGCTTAGATCCCATTCAATACCAGTTGTTGGCAAGTCAAACAATTCATTTATGTCTTCCAATGTTATTTCCATTTCTGTCTCCCCAAACACAAACTTGGCTTTTTTAACATCAAAGTACTTCATTATGATCTCCAAGTCGGCCTCATGTTTGTGTAGCTGAGTTTCAGTGAGCTTCTTCTCGAAAAATGGCCGGATCATCCCCCAAAATACAGTAGTACTCAAAATATCCCAAGCCTCTTTTGGGATTTTGTCTCTGTATGTGTCAATCAATCTCCAGAAAGCACTTAGAGTGCATTTCTGTTGCCTGCACTCGATCTTTGCATTTTCTTTTGTATCTTCTTTCTTCTTCCTTCCCCCTTTCTTTGGCTTTTTCTCTTTTGTCTTTGACTTTTCCATTTTAATCTTCTTTTTCGTTGTCTGTTCATCCTTGTCATAGTTAGACTGTTGTCTTTTCTTACTCCTTTGACTTCTTGTCTGGACATAGAACCTTTGTGTCGTTTCTCTGTCATCATCTTCTTCTTCTTCTTCTTCTTCTTCTTCTTGTTCTTGTTCTTCTTCTTCTTCTTCTTCTTCTTCTTGTTCTTCTTCTTCTTGTTCTTCTTCTCCTTCTCCTTCTCCTTCTTCTACTACTTCTTCATCTGTTTCTTCTTCTGTTTCCGCCTGTTCTTCTGTTTCTTCATCTTCAGTAGAAGTTTCTTCTTCTCTTCTAGATTTCTTCTTATTCTTTAATTTTGTCAGCCTTTGCTGAAGTGTTTTCCGTTTTGTTTCTTCCTTATCTTCTTCAGAGCTGGAACTGACTTGTGGTCGCTTTGTTCTTGCCATTCTGATCATAAACAAAAAAATAAAAAATCATTAATAATGATCAACACCTCAACTATTGAACTTCAGTAAACATCTATTGGCCCCTAATAGGCATGTATTGGCCCCCAGTAGATGATTCTTTTATGGGCAATAGTTATGTAAGGGTCCCCAATAGACATCTACTGCACAGAACAGAAGCTTCTATTGTCCGAATAAACATGTCTACTTCCCCACAACAGACATGTATTGGCCCCCAATAGGCATCTACTTCCCCACAACAGAAGCTTTTGTTGAGGGCCAATACATGCCTATTGGGGGGAAATACATGCCTATTGGGGGCCAATACATGCCTATTGTGGGGCATATACATGTCCATTATGCAATATACATGTATTGGGGGGCAATAGACATGTATTGGCCCCCAATAGGCATCTACTTCACCACAACAGAAGCTTTTGTTGTGGGCCAATACATGCATATTGGGGGGCAATACATGCCTATTGGGGCCAAATACATGCCTATTAGGGGCATATACATGTCAATTGTGACAATAGACATGTCCATTATGCAATATACATGTATTGGGGGGCAATACATGCCTATTGGGGCCAAATACATGCCTATTAGGGGCATATACATGTCAATTGTGACAATAGACATGTCCATTATGCAATATACATGTATTGGGGGGCAATACATGCCTATTGGGGCCAAATAGGCATCTACTTCACCACAACATGAAAAGTCGCCAGATTTGAAACCGAAACCCTAGATTTTTCAGATTTTGAAACATGAATAATCCTATTCTTGTCATTTACCCACTTGATTAACCAAACCTAGGCTACGAACAAGTTCAATCTCAACAGAAAGGAAAAGAATATGAAACGGAAAAGAGATTTTCACTCACTTTTTCAACAATACAGAAGCCGGAGAATGTTGAAGCGCCGCCGGAGTTGGTCTAGATAGCAGAGTTGGTGGACGAACTGAGAATCGAGAGCGAGATTCGGAAACCCAGAATCGAGAGCCAGAGGGAGAGCGAGAGCGAGAGGAAGATGAAGAGACGAATTTTTTTTGAAACTGAAAATGGAAACGGAACCGCCTTAATGAGTTAGGTGGGTTAGTGGGTAAAATAGTCTTTTTCATGCATGTTTGGGTTAGTGGGAACAGTTTTTTTTTGCTGGTGTAAGTGGGCTAAAATTTCCCAATATTGGGGCTGATGGTCACGGACCCATAAAAATAAGGGATCCAACATCAGACTCAGAAGGTATGGTTCTGCTTAATTATAGATAATATTATACAGACCCATAAGCAATAGACATGCAGACAACAGTGCAGCCAGTTTCCGAAGTCTGCAAGTTCCTTATATACAGCCCTTCTAGTGAGGGATCCCTTTTTTTGGTCTTTTATAGGGATAGGCATTATACCAACTTTTCGATCATATTTTCACATATTAACCGTTCAGTTTTTAGGTCCTAATGTATAGATCACTTCTGCAAATTTTCAGCCAATTTGATGATCGTTAAGGCATCCAAAACTGCAATTTACCATTATAAACACAAACGGTTCTGGTTCGACAGATTCGGTCCGTTCGTGTAATTTCGGCATCTTAACCGTTCATTTTTTAGGTACTAATGTGTAGATCACTTCTGCAAATTTTCAGCCAAATTGGTGATCGTTAAGGCATCCAAAACTGCAATTTACACGAACGGACCGAATCTGTCGAACCGGAACCGTTCGTGTTTATAATGGTAAATTGCAGTTTTGGATGCCTTAACGATCATCAAATTGGCTGAAAATTTTCAGAAGTGATCTATACATTAGGACCTAAAAACTGAACGGTTAAGATGTGAAAATATGATCGAAAAGTTGGTATAATGCCTATCCCTATAAAAGACCAAAAAAAGGGATCCCTCACTAGAAGGGCCCTATATATATATATATATATATATATATATATATATATATATATATATCCATGTGTGTGTGTGTATATTATTTGTATTCAAGAAAGTATTCAAGAAGCACTTGCTGTTGTTGTCATAATGCCTGATGTTGTCACTATTACTTCCCTAACTCCTGCCTCATGCAAGTCTAACAATGGGAAGAAGCTGTGCAGTTATCTGAATACATGATTGGCAGCGGAGTCTTTTTGATATTGTTACATTCAATGGTCATTTGGATGCTTTAGCCTTCATGCAAGGAAGGGAAGCAGCAGAGACAATTAGTTTTGTGGAAGAAACGATCGATAGAGGTAAGGCCTGATCCTTGAAATATTACTTACTGTTGTTTAGTCCTTTAATTTATGGTATGTGCCATTTAGGTCAATGTGGACAAGCCCCAAGGTTGTTTAATGAAATGGTAGGTCATGGAATTTTATTTGATGCCATAACTTTAACAATGCTTTTGGATACTCTCTTCAAAACAAGGATGATAGCAGAGGCTTCCAAAGTATTTGAGGCACAATTCAATTGGTATGCAATATGGAGTTGAGCACAACTTACAGTATGCTGATTGATAAATATTGTCTGAATGAGAAAGTGGATAAGGCAAATGAGGTCTTTATTTTACTGATAGTTAAGGTTTATGTCCTTGATATTGCTTGCTATGAAACCTTCATCAAAAAACTGATTAAGCAGTAAGGCATAATCTGGAAATGCGGAAAATTTTGTGAGGCTTTCATCCTGCAAGGCATTTGTATCTATACAATAAGTTTTATCCCTTGGTGATGAACAACAGTACACAAATGTAGATCTCTTTTCGTTTCTTAATGACATAGTTTGAGCAATATATGATTATTTTTGCATTCTTTTTGCAACACAGCCCTAAGAGATCAGGTGACTTCGCCAGAATTTTTGTTTCTTGTTCTGATAAGTTGAGATGGAAACTCCTGCATATATTGAATTATACATGTGGACATTGTTTTCTTTACTTTAACAATTACAGTGACTAGGCTTACTCAAATTGGGTATAAATATGTTCCACTTCAAATATTGGTGTAAGCACAATTGCCATTTATTCTGACATTTGATTTGATGATAATTTTATGGTTTCTAAATCTTTCAGTCGACAGCAAAGAGCCACATATAGGAACTTATGCTTGTTTCTTTGGGAGCTTTGTAATTTTGTGAGCACATTTCAGGTATTGACCAGGTTTATGTGGTTTACTACTTTACTTGTCATCCTGTTTATATTATGTTTATCAGTCAAGTCATTTTCTTTATACTGTAGTCTTGAAGCTGCTTGTTCTCGATCATTTGTGTAGTCTTGAATCTGATGGTAATGTTGTATTGTAGTTAATTATCACTATGATTTATATACTCTTTATTTACTAATTATCTTCTGTAATATAAGGATGAGAACAGATAAGATACAACTGAGACAAATCTGTAGCGATTGGTATGATTGTGGTCACTGGATTTCTGCATAACACATTTTAGAAGCTGGGTTCTGAACACTTCCTCTTTCATATAGGACTGATACTCATACCCTTCCCAAAAAAAAAAAAAAGGACTGATACTCATATTAGCTTCTTAAATTTTTTTGGTAACTAATTAATTCCTCTTGTTTGGGATTGCAGCACTTGTGCATATTGTTGGGTGTAAAGTCTAGTAATATTACTTTGTAATTTGAAATGAAGTGGTATTAATATCGGTGCAATGATGATGTGTTCTTTTTCTTTTTTCTTCTTGTTAAAAGGGGCAGTAATGTCGAATTTGAAACCTTAACCAACACTCAACTAGTGTGTGTCTTACCTCTAAATCAAATGCTAATCAGCAAGATAATATGTTATAGTTAGGAACTTGAAAATTTTATTGAATTGGGATTCTTGCATGAACTATGAAATTCTAATTTACTCACTTTTGCATATCTGGATATGATCTAATTGTCTTTTTTTTTTTCATATGTTTATTACTATATATCTTCTTTTTGTTACACCACTTGGTCAAAACTGGTGGGTTGGATTGAACAGGAATTTTATATACTCTACAGATGGGTTGGACATTATTTAATCCAATGGTGCTATTCTGACAACCGCGTCGGAAACATAACGACGAAACTTACCCTCCTCAGCACCATTGTTTTATTAGTGACTTGAGATTTGAGAATCATTGCAACTCTGCCTCTTTCTTCTTCAAAGTCCATAAACTCTTTCACAGTCTTACTTGTTTTCTCACAGCTTTCAATGGTGATCATTGAAGAAGCCTCTTATTCATCTCCTTCTTCCACCCGTCCATGGAAATACGATGTCTTTTTGAGTTTTAGAGGTGAGGATACACGCAATAATTTCACAGGACATCTGTGCAGCGCTTTGCGTCAGAAGGGAATCAACACCTTCATGGATGATGAGCTCAGAAGAGGAGAAGATATATCAACAGCGCTTCTCCAAGCAATCGAAGAGTCGAAGATTTCAATCATTGTGTTCTCTGAAAACTATGCATCCTCCAAGTGGTGCTTGGATGAACTTGTCAAGATCCTCGACTGCAGGGAATCATATGAACAAAAGGTTCGCCCAGTTTTCTACAAAGTCGATCCCTCGGATATACGAAATCACAGAGGTAGCTTTGGGGAAGCACTTGCTAATTATGAATCCAAATTCAAGGAGAAGGTCCAGATATGGAAGGCAGCTCTTAAAGAAGCGGCAAATTTGTCAGGGTGGACTCTCTCAGAGTATTTTTCTAGCCACCTCTCACTCTCTTCTCCTTCTCCGTTTCTTTGATGAGAAATGAATACTTTAGGATTCAAGAGCCATAATTAATCCTGTTATATATCATCAAGTTATACAAATTACAATAGCAACTATTATCAATCAAGTACACAATTAATTTCAAGAAGATAATATCTAATAACTCCGTGGTAAACTGTATTTACTTTACTCTAATTGAACTATATGTTTTATTTTATTTTGTCTGTGACTGCAAATGTGAATTGTCATTGTGTTTGTATTCTCGATTAAATTTGTTTATTTTATGTGTATGGAAATTGATTTCATTAATTGTTTCCTACACTTACAAAATGTCCAGGCATCATTCGGAATCCAGTTTTATTCATGACATCGTTGGAGAGATTTCAAAGGAAGTCATAAACCATACATATTTGGATGTGGCCAAGTACCCAGTTGGAATAAAACGTCGTGTGCAAGAGATCCATGAGCTTTTATATGTCGAGGGAAGAGACGTTCATATGGTAGGGATATGGGGGGCTGGTGGAATTGGTAAGACAACAAATGCTAAAGCTGTCTATAACTCAATTGCTCCTAAATTTGAAGGGATTTGTTTTCTGGACAATGTTCGAGGAAATTCAATGGGTGCCAAAGGCCTTGTCAAACTACAAAAGACACTTCTTCGTGAGATTCTAAAGGAAACAAAATTGAAGGTGGCCAATGTAGCTAGAGGAATCACTATGATCAAGGAAAGGTTGCAGTACAAAAGAGTTCTTTTAGTTCTTGATGATGTGGATGACATGGATCAGTTAAACAAGTTGGCGGGTGACCCTAGTTGGTTTGGTATGGGTAGTAAAATCATCATAACAACAAGGGATAAGAAATTGCTGAGAGGTCATTGTGTTAAGTTGATATACGAGGTCAAGGAATTGGACCATGCTGAAGCTCTCGACCTTTTCAATATGAATGCCTTTAAAAGAAGTCAACCTTCAGATGGTTATGTAGAACTCACAGAACGTGCAATAAGCTATGCTCAAGGCCTTCCATTGGCTTTGAATATTATAGGTTCTTCTCTTTGCAATGAAAATGTAGAGCTATGGCAAGCTACATTGGATGGTTTCAAAAGCAGCAAAATTCAAGATATTTTAAAACAAAGTTACGATGGAATGGATGAGAGAGAAGTGAAGGAAGCTTTTCTTGACATTGCATGTTTCTTTAAAGGTGAAGAGAGAGCACATGTGATAAAAATACTAGAAGCTTGTGGCTACAACCCAGAGTATGTTATCAATGTGCTCATAGAAAAGGCCCTCATCGGTATCGATTGTTATGATTGCATCTGGATACATGACTTGGTAGAAGATATGGGTAGAGATATAGTCCGCCAACAGTCGCCTAATGATGCTGGAAACCGTAGCAGGTTGTGGTATCATAAAGATGTTTACCATGTTCTAACAGAGAATACTGTAAGTGGATATCTTAATTCACATCAACTTTAATTATTTTAGTTTAAAATCCTAACACCTAAGTAGCATATGAAATTTAATTATTTGAGAAAGAGCTTGGTTTGTTAAGACTTTTGTATTTTCATACTAGGGAACAACCAATGTTATAGGCATCAAGGTGGAGTTGCCTGAAGATTCAGATGTGATATGTTTAAGTAGTACCACTTTCTCCAACATGCGAAATCTTAGACTTTTCATACACCGTGCTGGACGTTATTCTGGATTTGTTGATAATTTGCCAAATAGCTTAAGGGTAGTTGATTGGCTCGACTGTGACTTACAATTTTTGCCATCCAATTCAATTCCAAGAGAACTTGCTCTAATCAATATGCCTAGGAGTCGCATCACAGTATTGGGAGATGGATTCAAGGTATGTTCTTTTGGATACACATGTAGGGTATGTGTGGTTGTTTCACATATTTATCTCTAGCTTATCACCTGTTCCTTCCTCTCCATCATTTTTTTTTTTTGTCTTGCAGCATCTAATAAATCTGACATCAATAGATTTAGAAGATTGTCAGTACCTAACAAAAGTCTCGGACATATCTGGAAGCCCAAACTTACAACGTTTGAATCTTGATCATTGTAAAAATTTAGTTGAAGTGCATCATTCTGTTGGATTCCTCGAGAAACTTAATTATTTGAGTCTTTGGAACTCCCCTAAGCTTGAGACTTTTCCCACAGAAGTCAGTTGGAAATCCATGAGGGAGCTTCTGCTTCGCTCTTGTAAAAGGCTCGAGAGTTTCATAATCATTGTGCACAAGATGGAGTCCATTACATATATGACTCTAAGGGGAAGTGGCATAAAAGAACTGCATTCATGGATTGGATGTTGCACTTCCTTGGAAATTTTGGATTTGGGTGGAACTCCAATCAAACAACTGCCTTCAACGATTGAAAATCTTACTTCTTTAAGAGAATTGAAGCTGTCAGAAATTCCCATTAAAGAACTGCCTTCATCGATTGGGTACTTCACTTCCTTGGAGGAACTGGACGTGTCTGGGACTCTTATTGAAGAATTGCCTTCATCAATTGAAAATCTTACTTCCTTAACAAAATTGAAGTTGTCTAAAACTTCCATTAAAGGATTGCCATCATCAATTTGGTATCTCACTTCCTTGGAGGAATTGGACGTGTCTGGAACTCTCATCGAAGAATTGCCTTCATCAATTGAGTATCTCACTTCTTTAAGAGAATTGAAGCTGTCTAAGACTCGCATCAAAGAATTGCCTTTATCAATTGGGTGTCTCACTTCTTTAACAGGATTGGACGCCTCTGAAAGTCTCATTGAAGAATTGCCTTCGTCAATTGAACATCTTACTTCTTTAACAGAATTGAAGCTGTCTAAAACTCCCATTAAAGAACTGCCTTCATCAATTGGTTTTCTCACTTCATTGCGGGAATTGGATGCTTCTGAAACTCTCATTGAAGAATTGCCTTCGTCAATTGGAAATCTCATTGGCCTTGATGAGTTAGCACTAAAAGGATGTGCAAACCTTACAAATGTGCCGCACAGTGTTTACGGAGGGCTGCAACAGCTACGATTTCTAGACCTCTCTTGGTGCCCAAAACTGGTGACATTTCCAAGTAGGGCGAGCGCTTTGGTTTCATCTAGTGCAGAATCTCTTCCTTTGATGCTTCCAACTAATTCAAACAATGGGCATGATCATCCTGGTTCATTATTGTTTCCCCAGCTACTGCGTCTTGATTTTGAAGGATGCAAATTATCAGTCTCTGATTTCCTAACGAATCTTGACTGTGTGTCCACATTACAGAGACTTAATTTACTTGGAAGCAGTTTTGATAGTCTCCCAGCTTGCATCAGCAAATTTCGTCAGTTGAAATCTCTTGATTTAAGTGGTTGCAAGATGCTTAGAGACATTTCAGAACTTCCACCAAATATAGCATATATAAATCTGGATGATTGCGTATGGTTGGAAAGATTTTCTAATTTGTCAAATAAACTGGAACAGAAAGGCACTCCGGTACTTCCTCACAGGATGGACTTGTCTAATTGCCATACACTGGTAGATAATCTTGGCATAGACATGGTGTCGAAGATGGCAAAAGCATTACTGAATGAGGTTTTCCATCTCTCTCTCTCTCTCTCTCTCTCTCTCTCTCTCTCTCTCTCTCTCTCTCTCTCTCTCTCTCTCTCTCTCTCTCTCTCTCTCTCTCTCTCTCTACACACACACACAATCCCGACTAATAATAATTAACACAACCATGTCTCTTGTCTTGCAGATGGTGTATGACGCCTCATATCGGAACGGGAAGTACTGGAATATTATAATTCCAAGTCTCCTGGGAATTGAAGTTCCAAAGTGGTTTGACAGGGGTGAGGTGGACACAAGGGTGCCTTGTGGTCATGAAACTTGTGATAAATGTGAAATTTTGATAAAAATCCCTAGGAATTTGACGGGTGAGAGAATAGGATTGGTTGTCTGTGTTGTTTTTGAAATTACCAAAGATTTTTCCCGTGATTATTGTGGTTGTGCTGTGACTGTTGTGATTGATAAAAAAAAGGATCATGACAGTGTTTGCCCTTATTATGACCCAAAAAAGAGAAAAGCGACAGAGTCATCAGCTCATGATCATGTATACGTGTGGCTGACATGTATTGATTTCAAGGAGCTACAGGTGGTGGATCATGTGGTTCGAGTGATTTTTGACTCAGATGGCAAAGGGTTGCTCCTAAAAGGTTTAGGGGTCCACCTGGCTAATATGAATATGAAAGCGGATCATGCAAATGGTGAAGACTTGGCACGAGAAAGATGTAGGCAGAGCATTTCTGATCAGGTGGCTTTGGACGCAGAAGGGGCAGCTGTAGCATCATTAGTATCAGATGACACCAATTCTGGGGAAGTGCATGATGATCATCATGATGGGGAGCAAGATCAAGATCAAGAACAAGAACAGGAACCTCATCTTCCAACCAAAAGATTTGAAAACTTGGCAAGACAAACAAATATAGGCAGAGCAGTGTCAGCATTTTTGAGGTGCTTTGGAATTACCTGCTTGTGATTTTGGTCACGCACAAGGTGCAGCTAGCTCTAGTATCATCAACAAGTACCAATCGAGTCCTTGAAGTACACTATGATCATTAATATTTGGATTCCAGGTATTAATATTCCCTGCCACATAACCTCAAAATCTGTTGTGATAATTTTTCACTGACCTGCCTTTTCTGCATTTTCATATTTAGAAGAAGCCTTTCTTTTGCCGAAGTTGATATCCAAGGATGACGGTTGATGGTGATAGGCAGAGGCACCAATTAATCTGGACTAGCATGTGATGGTCATCTCTCGATCAATCCACACGAACAAGGCTGGGTTTGTTCTTCAATTTCAATTTGTGTTCGCTTATTAGTTGTCTGATTTTTTTATTTATTTTTTATTTTTAACTATAGGCGTTTAATTTTTCCTTTTTGCTGGATTTTTATTCCCCTCTGTTTATCGAGTGACAGTGATGCAATGCTATACATATCTTCAAACACTGACAGTGAGTTACGTAATAAGCAACGGATGCATTAGGACTAGCGACTCTATTAAGCAATATGGAATGCCATGCCTATCCATCCTAACATTATTAAATATTTAAATAGAAAGAAATTCATATGATTTGATGACATATAATTTTGATCTCACCTAAAATACAACTTCAAGGAGTCCCACTTTCAGTTGGTACTTTTTCAGTATGTATAAAAGAGAAAATGGACAGTTTAGAATGTGTGAATGTACACATCACCCGTATATAAAATATTGTCCAGCAAAACATATGCAAGAGATTCTCTTGCCAAAAAAAAGAAAAGTAAAAACCCTATGTAACAGATTTGGAACATGATATATTTATTAAGGATAGTATAAAGTGTGCATAGACTATGAAAAAAATAGAAAATTACATACAAGTGACAGACCAAATTTAAAAAAAAACAGAAAACTCATTTGTTTTAGGAAAACTGAAATTGGGATGCAGAGAGAACAGCAGAGAGAATTGGGATAATGAGTTGTGCTTTCATTGATAATAGAAGCCTCTTTATATAGAGGATTACAAACATAGAATCAGAGTTTTACAAGGAAACATAATCGTACAATGATTAAGATATCTCCGAGAATATCTTCTAGAATATCTGTAAGACTAACCCTATTACAACTCAGACAAGTAACTAGAGTTTGGGTCAGACACACAATTCAGATATACTTGAACACTCCCCCTTGTGTCGACCAAACGCGGTGCTCTTCTCGTTGCCTAGTCAAAAACCTTGCCGAGTAACAAAAACTCAGTGGGACAAAAATAACCTCGGTTGAAAGAGAAAAATAGTACAACACACCCTTCACGTTTCGAGACCATACATGTAGACATCTCCCTCTAATGTCTGCATCTCCCCCTGATGACTACGATTATGGGAGTTCGGATAACTTCCACAAACGATGCTACCAACATGTTTCTCAAAAGTGGAATTAGGCAATGACTTAGTGAACAAGTCTGTCACACTGTCCTCAGATCGAACCTAGTTCACTTTGATCTTGAGAAGAGTCTGTTATTGCTAATTATGCTTTGTGTTGTCGCATTTGATGTAGCCTTGCTTCATTTGTCCAAAGCAATCAGCATTATCCTCATAAATGCTCGTAGGCTCACCTTGTGATAGACTTCAAACCATAATTGCTTCGATCATGCGTAATTATGGATCCAATCTATATACATTCATGAACCGCTTCGTGAAGAGCAATAATCTCTGCATGGTTCGAAGATATAGCTATTAGGGTCTGTTTTGTAGACCTCCAAGATATCGCGGTCTCACCCATGGTGAACACATAACCAGTTTGGGAACGACCATTGTGTGGGTCAGAGAGATACCCAACATCAGCAAAACATTCCAAAACACCAATGTCTTTCTGGGATGGGGATAGAGAACGCATGCCAATATTGGCGGTGTTCCTGGTGTGTGATGGGTCTGAATCCATCATCTCTCTGTAGGGATAGAATAAGCTCATATCAATCGTACATCTCAAGTATCAAAAGTTATCTTTTACACCAGTCTAATGGTGATGTGTTGGCGCAAAGCTATACCTAGCTAACAAGTTCACTGTAATTGAGATGTTGTCTTGTGCATTGGGGTAAGTACAATAATGCGCCTATTGTATTTAAGTAGGGCACTTCTGCCTCTGGCACATCTTCGTCATCATCCTTTGGACGAAGATGATCCTTTTTAGGATCAAGACTACGGACGATCGTGGGTGTGCTTAAAGGCTTGACTTGGTCAAAATTCCTAAGCATCCATCAACACGATGCTCAAGTTCCAAACCGAGAGATAATCATGCTCTCCCAAGATCCTTCATCTCATACTCGAATTTCAAGTGTTCAGCGGTTTTCCTTAACTCTTTAAAGGCTTCTAATGAAGATCATGTCACCAACATGAACCGCGATAGAATCCGAAACTTGTTATGAAAACGCGCGGGCATATCCCTTCCCAATCAAGTAGTCACTTTAGTGAGCGTTTTAACCTCATTGCAAACGCACTCTGTGGTCTAAAGCCACTTGACTTGGGTAAATAAAGTTCAACATGAACCTTCATGTATATTTCATATCTAGATCCCCATAGAGATACATAGTGACCACATTCGTAAGCTGCATGTTCAGTTATTCGGAAACTACCAAACTGACAAGGTAGTGGAGTGCAAAGACATCTATTATGAGAGAATATATCTCATCGTAGTCGATTCTAGGGCGTTTTGTGAGAAGCCTTGCGCCATATGGCGAGATTACCATATCTTTTTCTCATCACGCTTTCTAACGAAGACCCATTAGTAAATAGGTTTTATGTTATGAGGTGTCAACATCACTGGCTCGAAAAACCTTCCTCTTCGTTAGAGAATCCAACTCAACCTGGATCGCATCTTTCCATTTAGGCCAAATTTCTTTACGTTGACATTCATTCATCAACGGAGCGTGGTTCGATATCATCGGACTCAACAAACTCATGTGCAATGAAATGCGCGACTACATCATCAATCATGATGAAGTTTCTATCCCACGTTTCATATATGTACACTAGTGTAATTTTCAGAAAGCTCTATATCCTCATGAATAGGTTCTAACGTTGAGGCGTCCCCCAATGATCAATCACCATAATCCGGAACATTCTCATGAGACGAATTTTGATTGTTGATGATCAAAGGATTGGATTGTGCCAAAGTATCATTCGAACCCACGGGCCTCCCGAGCATCCTAGCTGGGGCCATGACCTGTAACGTCAGAGTGCCACTCTCTATGTCATTGGTTCCATGCCTACCTCCGTGTAGGGTGACACTACGTCGTCTCATAGGGACGTCCATCCTTGCAGGCATATTTGCAGCAGATATGTGTGATCTCGTCACTTTAGAGGGGATCGAGATGAGACATAGTGGGGACAGACCATGACAATTCCTATCATTCTTGTTGAACATCCATGTTCTTATCTCCCCCTAACGATGGGAAGACTGTCTCATCGAAGTGACAATCCGCAAATCTAGCGATAAGAAGATCGCCTAGCAAGGGCATTAAGTGGTGGACGATTGTTGGAGTCTCAAATCCAACTTAGTTGCCCATTCGTTTGTAAGGACCCATCATAGTGCACTGTGGCAGCGCAATTAGCACATAAATAGTACACTCAAATATGCATAAGTACGAGATAATGGTATCCAGTCACTAGCTGTAACGCAGAGGTAGATTGAGTGGCAGTGGGTCGTAGACGAATAAGCATAGCTGAATGCGATATTACATCACCCCAAGGAGATATAGGGAGCTAGATTGGTGCGCATTACCAATATCCAGGCTACCATCGTAGTTGTTTCCAAGTGACCATTTGGGTGTTTACATGGGAATATGATGTCCAACATTAGTCCCATTGCAATAACCATCGAAAGTCTTCGATGTAAACTCTCTAGCATTGTCAAGTCCAATTGACTATATAAGATGATCCGGGAAGTGAGCCCGTTGTCATATGATATGTGCTAGGAGTGTAGTATAAGTAGCATTATAAGTGGACAATGGCACAACACGTGACTAGCGTGTTTGCGTGTCAACCAACAGCATAAAAATATTTAAACGTCCGCAAGTTGGTTGAATCAGTCAACCGAATCACCTCGGATTCTATGTAAGAACAGAATGAGTATTTTTATATCCTTTGCATAGGACGGTCTCGGTCTTAATTTCCATAAGGAACAAGCTTTGTAGAACGAGCAAGATGTCTTAGAAGTAACCAATGAGGATTCTGGTTGGGCCTGAGCGTCTAAAGTGTTATTAGAAGCAAAATTGGTGATTACATCACCCTCCATGGCGTCATGGCCATGGGAAACATAACCGTGGCGTCATGACCATGGGAGGCGCCTACCATGGCGTATTTAGAGTGGACAGGGGTGACCCTAGGCCAGTGGTAGACGGTGGCGGCAGTCACACTTAGTCCAGGAATCAACCCTTGATTCTTGCTTCGTTTTGTTCTTTGGATGTCCATATGAAGTCTTTAGTAGACGGATCATCATATCACGACTAGGATGATCTATCCTGTCGTGACAAAGCCAATATGTGTCTAAATCCAAGAGATCTTCTCTCATGACTTTATTAGATTTAATAACTCGATAGTAGTGACATAAAAACAACTACAAAGACACATAAGTTTCTCTAAGATGCGCTTTTTTTCGCTATCATTAGAGATATTGCAAAGGAACTTATTTTCATTCTCTACATGCATTTTTGCATGGAATCCGTTGGCTTGAATAGCTCAATAGGGTTCGATTCTCCCTAGGAGCGTAGAGAGTTTCTGTTACAGTAATCAAAGTGTCATTTGGCAAGAGGAATTGGGCTATTCCATGTCCTTGAACTAATCCTGATGGCCCAGCAATCGTAGTCACAAAGTAATATGCTCAGAATCAAAATGGAGTCATAATGAAAAGAACTCGAAATTTTATTCATAAGCTAATGGAGTACAACATTATTTCTTAACCATTAAGAGAATCTAATCCAAATACTAGCTAATGTAAAACAATGGTAGTCGTTTGACTTCGTTTGGTAACTCCAAAATAAATATGACCATGTGAGTAGAGAGATATCGGTGGAGCAAAGCTCACTCAAGCACCATTTATCTCAAAAACCTTTCTAGACATCATACTCACTTTGGATGAGCCTAGTTGAAGAAAAACTAAACCAATGACATTTACTACAAAGTATATGGCAATTGACTATTACATATCTTGGAAAAATAAAGACTTAAACAGAATTGACGATCTATTGATCCAAGCCAGATTTGAAGTCTTCAACCATTCACTCTAGATCACCTTCTTGATCTTCTTGTTCCACATAGTGAGCTTCTCTTGCTTCACAATATGCTTTGTAGGTGGTGACAATATCTCCACGAGCTCTACAAATGTGTGCCCAATGACCGGGTACTTCATATCGGGAACATACATCTCTGTGCTCAGACTCCATTGATTGAGGCGCTTTGAAAGCTTCATTTGGATGACTCTTAATGTTGGTGGCGCCACTAACATGGCTAGAGGCGTTTTCTCCCTCTCTCTTTCCACGTTGACCTCTTCAGTTCTATGTTCGCCTATTTTAGCGGTTACCTTCCTCATTAGAGCGAGATTTAGACTGGTTCTTGGCGATCTGCTTCCGGTTCCTGAATCCTAGGATCGAGACACTACTGCTGACAAAATTTAGTGGCAATTGGAGGTCCAGAAGGCGGTGAACCGGTGGTGTCACGCCCCTGGTTTTTAACACAATTAAAAACCGATATATAATCTCATAAGTATACATGCGTGAACATTCAGCCATCAATACAAAGTACCTGGAAAAACTTTTTTCCCTTAATCCATGTACATACTAATGGCCTGAACCCACAATGTCAATATACACTCGCATATTACACAAGCTCACAAATTAAATTGTCAACAACAAAATAAAATGGAAATGCTCCTCAGAGCTTACTACAACGGAAGTCTTAATAACGGTAAAGTCACAAAATTGGTTTCCTACTGTTAAGCTGCAGGTACGCTACCCCAACTTCAGCCACGATTATCCTGACCTGCAGGATTAACCCCTATACCATTGAATAGTGCACCGGGTTGCCACACAACAAACCCGGTGAAAGCTCATATGAGTAACTCAAAACAATCAACAATACTCATACCTGAAATAAGGAAAACAACTCACACTTTGGTTCCTTAAAAACACGCAACATAGAAAACAACTCACTCCTTGGTTTCTATCAATCGTACCATAGAAAGCAACTCACACCTTGATTTCTATCAAATCTGTGAGCCCCCGAAAATTTTATTTAATTTTTAGAAGGTAATTTTTCGCCAATAAGATTTTCGCAAGGCGATTTAAGTAAAGAAATCGATTTCGGAAATTATTTTGGTGTCGAGATCACAAATTGGGCTCTATAATTTTCGTTTGGGCCAATGTTCTTCCATTTGGGCCTAGAGGATTACCAGAGCTTATGGAGATAGAAATTGTCGAAGTAAATTTGAGAAGGAGACGAGTTGGGTTGTAAGAAAGTTCTAAATGTTGAGTCTTAAGAAAATTGAGTTTTGGACTCTAGACGAAGTCGAGAAGTTACTAACGTAGTCGTTGACGAAAAACGAGTAAAGTAACGAACCCCAAAACCCGAAAGTAACTAGTCAGGAGGGTTTCGTAATTCGTCGCAAGGACAAAATGGACATTTCGCATACGCAAGTATAAATAGAAACTTTAGAAACCCTAACACCTAAACTCTCTCATTTTCTCCCTCACTCTCGGCCGCACCCTCTCTCTCTCTCCCCGACCTCACTCTCTCGTCCTCTCCCTCTGCCATAGCCGGAACCACATCATCCGGCCACCGCCTCACATCACCGCTACCACCAATCGAAGCACCACCTCAATCCGACCTAAACCCATAAGAGATCGAAGCCATGCATCGACCCGGCCTCTCTTTTCCGCTATCCTTCTCTCTGCCACCACCGGAGACTCCATCTCCGGCCACCATCTCCCCACACCGTCTTCACCAATCGACGCAGCATCCAAAACCAATCCAAGCCCGAGCCTTACCGTCGAAATACATCGCCGGCAGCCTCTGCGCACGACCACCCAAGGCTGCAACGCCACTGCTGCTCGACCCTCGCCGGTTCCCAGCCATCCCTTCACTACACTGCCACCTCAAGTGAGCTCAGAGAGCGCCGAACATCAAGCCCCAACATCCCATGACCAGAAGACGTCGAACGCACATCGCCGGAAATCGAGCTCTGCATGCCTTCGTTCTCCAACCTCCAGTCCAAATTGAGCTCGACTAACTCCCTGGATGTGATCAGCACCTCACTAACCACCAGTTCCCGAGACGCCGACTTCCGATTCCGACTAGGGCCACCGTACGCGCTACACGCGCCGCCGCTGGCGCGTCAACCACCGTAGCTCCGCCGCTCACGGTCGCTGGATCGTCTCTATTAGGTAATTTACGTCATCCTAGACTGGGTTGAAGCCTCTATTCCGATTTAGACTAAAAACCCTAATTTCTATTGTCCAAATTGGATTGTGTGAGGTTTGGAGAATCTGCGTTTTGGGTTTGAAGAGGAGAGCCTGGAGCTGAGGTTTCGATTGAGTCACCCTTGAAGAAGAAATGGTAAGGACACTCTGCAGTTTCTGTTTTGGATACGAAAGTTGGTGATGGGTTGATTATTGATTTTGTTCTACATGTTAGGGGTTCGAATGGTGTTTTGGTGCAGCCATGTTAAAACGGCTTCTAGTTTTGGATAGAAGAATGGTAAGGGACTGCATCTTGGATCTGTTTGGCTATGTTCTTTGTAGTGGTCGAAAGTGTGTGGTTATGTTGAGTAAATAGAATGAGATATGGTTATGTTGCTTGTGTATTGAGAAGCTTGGCTTTATTAATTAAAGTGGTGAATCTGTTATCTGGATATATCATATTGCAAGGTGGACAAAAGATGATTGATTTGGTTTAGTTATGTAGAGAAGTTGATAATTGAAATAAGTCAAAATCTCGATTAACGTACATCCCGAAATGAAATTAAGAAACGAAATTGTTCGGGAATGATAACCACTATTAGTTTGCTTAAGTTTTAAAGAACTAAGTAAGAATGTCAACTTGGTTGACCTGAATTACATTAAGGAAAGAAGTACGATCACCATATCCCGAATGAGCTTATTATGTTTAGTGGAATGTTCGGGAATGGAAATTGTCATTTGTTTTCTTAAAGTAAAAGGTTAAAGAAATGAAGGTCAAAGTATTAAGTGTAATGGCCATATCTTAAAGAGAAAAATGCACCATCAGTGCCTCAACTCTTGTGCACCGGCCAATTTGATACACAGACTCTTAGTGCTACCAACGTGATACCTGAACCCATATTTCGCTATCGATGAGATACTTTCGTCAGATTTTGCTAACGACTCCGTTAAAAAAGTCACGTGTCATGCACGTGGGCTAAAAAATGCCATGAAATGACTTAAATGACCCCATATTTTTTTGAGAAAAATGCACCATCAGTGCCTCAACTTTTGTGCACCGACCAAGTTGATACCCAAACTCTCAGTGCTACCAATGTGATACCTGAACCCATATTTTGTTATCGAAGAGGTAATTCTGTCAGATTTCGCTGACGGCTCAGTTAAAAAGTCACATGCCAAACACGTGGGCCCCCAAAAAAAGAGCAAATGACCTGAATGACCCTTTGCTTCTCCCAGCAACTGACTTCCCTCCAAAATTTATTTGCCATACAACTTTCCCTCCAAATGAACTTTAGTAACATAATATCACATTAGTCCATTTTCTAGTAATTAAAGAATCTGATCAAATTGGTTAAGTACCCTCTCCATTAAAATAAATATTGTTCCATGATGCATAATGTGCATCATCTCCTCGAACAAGTTGATCCCAAGTACACCTCTCTCATTAAACGCATACCCCGAAATCAAAGAGTTCCAGGAAATAATATTCTTCCGGGCCATTCATTCAAAAACACTAGACGCAGCATCCAAATCTCCACATTTACAGTAAAAACTCACAAGCGAGTTCCCCACAGACACAACTTCTTACAGAAGCCATTTAGAATCTGCATAAGAGCGTATCCATTTCCCATCATCAACATCCCCTAACCAAGCGTACGCAGGCAAAACCTACACCACAGTAGCCTCATTCGGTTCAAAACCCTGCTCCCGCATCTCATTAAAAAACCCCAAAGCTTCATTGTCCCTCCCACAGTGCGCTAAGCAATAAATCATCGAGTTCCACAAAATAACATTCCTCTCACCCATCTTCCTAAACAAATACAACCCAGTATCGACATTGCCACTCTTGCAAAACCCACAAATCATCAAATTCCAAACAATCACATCTCTTTTAAATATTTCATCGAACACCTTCTGTGCATCCCCCACCCTCCCACAAGTCACATACAGCGAGCCTATACCTTGGAAGGGATCCCAAATGTTGAGGGAAAATAGGTCGAAGACGTTGTTGCGTTGGCCGGTGCCAAAAAGACTAAGAGCCATTGCTGATGGGCTTGCTAAGGTTTTTGATTTGCTGGTGTAGGGAAGTATTGGAAGACTTGGTTGCTTTGGATGATTCTGAGAATGGAGGAAAAGTGGAGGTTTTGATCGATTAGGGATGAATTTTAGGCAAAAAGATGTGTTTGCCCTTTTTTTGGGGGCCCACGTGCTTGGCATGTGACTTTTTAACTGAGCCGTCAGTGAAATCTGACAGAAGTACCTCTTCGATAGCAAAATATGGGTTCAGGTATCACATTGGTAGCACTGAGAGTCTGGGTATCAACTTGGCTGGTGCACAAAAGTTGAGGCACTAATGGTGCATTTTTTCTCAAAAAATTATGGGGTCATTTAAGTCATTTCATGGCATTTTTTAGCCCACGTGCCTGGCACGTGACTTTTTTAACGGAGCATTTAGCAAAATCTGACAGAAGTATCTCATCGATAGTGAAATATGGGTTCAAGTATCACATTGGTAGTACTGAGAGTCTGGGTATCAACTTGGCCGGTGCACAAGAGTTGAGGCACTGATGGTGCATTTTTCTCTATCTTAAATGGTTCAAATGCTATATCATTTGGATTATTTGGGAATGGATAGTAGATTTTATGTTAAAGGATAATTCGATGGACCTAAAGAGAATTAAATGAATGCTTTGGTTGCACGGTTAATTGGTTATAGTGACGTCAAGTTACTCACTGGTTTAATTTTATTATAAAGGACCCGAGCATGTGCACTTGGATTTGGACAAATGATTGAAAGTCGAGAACGAATCTCATTGTGGACGAGCACTCCAGATCCAGGTAGGGTGAGCTGTCCCTTCCTTATTAGAGGCTTTTCAGTATATGTGGAATGCTATACTAAGATAGTATGTTGCCTGCAAGAACGTTTTTGGTTGTTCATCAGTCGATGCCTCGTGATACATGTATTTTCAGAACTGATAATTGCTAATTGTGAAAACCGAGGCTAGACTTGCATGTTGAGATACTGTACCCTTGTATGTGTGTACTTGTGACCTGAAAGTGAATGAGACCTAGACGCGTTGATTCCTAGGGATCCCACGGTGTCGATAACCGTGAACCTCCGAAGGGGGCTGTGCTCCTATGTTTGTCGGGGAAAGGTAAGTACAGACAATGAACCAGTCATAGGAGACTCAGAGCCAGGAAATGGACACTTTCGCTACTTGTAGTCACAAAGACTACAGAGTAGTTGGCTGGTTCTCGTACTCAGGACGAACCAGGTCGGTCACTGATTTATCTTATTTTAGCCGGCAGGTAAGTATCTCGGAGCTCCAAGTGTGTGAAGCATACTACACATGTTTTATGAAAGAAAACAAATGTTTGTGGTTGCCACTTTTCTTAAAGTATTTTTCGATAAACGTGCACAATATTATGCAGTAAATATTTTCAAGTATATTATTTTCAAACCTAGCATGGTTGGGTCGGCCCCTATTGGGCATGCGAGGACGAAAGCTCACCCCTACTATAGTGTGCAGGTTTCGAGCATGTGGTCGGGAAGCGTACAGGGGAGGCACATGGCACGGCTTGGCGCATTTCTCTTTAGTTTTATCAAAAGAAGGTTTTTGGTCCTTAATCGGATTTTGAAGTAGCTTGTTTATTTACTTTTATTTATTTCCTACTTGTTGACCAAAATTTCGGGAGACCCGTAACCCTGGGGCGCGTCTCCCATACTTGTAGTTGCTTAGTGATTTGTTTTATTTTCCAAATTGGGCTCCGATTGCAAGCCCAAAACTTTTAGCCCATTTCAATTCCGCTTTTGAAAATGAGTTGTTTGGTTGCTAGAATGATTTGTCCAAGAAAGCGTTTTGTAAACCAACAACCTAAACTCAAAAGGCCTTGCGGTTTCGGGTTGATGAGCTGTCGAGATGCCATTCGTGACATGTCGATTCCTCATTGGCTCGGAGTCGCGGCGCTGTGGGACCCCCTCTCGGGTCACTACAAAATCGTAACATAGAAAGCAACTCACACCTTGATTTCTATCAATCGTACCATAGAAAGCAACTCACACCTTGATTTCTATCAAATCGTTCATAAGGAAAACAATTTGCACCTTGTCCCCTTAAAAACCGTTAATAAGGAAGCAACTCACACCTTATTCCCTAAAAACATGTAATCTCATTAGTTATGTATAACCTTGCACCGTTACCCCATGAATCACAAATGGCAGACAGACTAGAGCTCTAACTGAATTCGTAACTACTCGTCCGGCCAAAGACGTGATTACCTGATATGTTGCCCAAGGTCACTCACAGACCTCATTACTCGGACCTCTCAGTTCCTCAGAATAAAACATTAAAGAAGTCACTCAGGACTCAAATGTTACACAAATCTCAACGCTTTTCGAAACAAAACGAATCAACGATTCCAAAATCATTTGTTTCCGAAAGCCACACACAAAACAATAAAAAGCATCACTCATGCATATTGTTTTCATAAATCAACCCAAAATCCACCAACACACACACACACACACACAGATATATATATATATATATATATATATATATATATATATATATATATATATATATATATATACCTAGTCATCCGCTCAGGAATGCCTACTAATACCAACTATAGTTTGCAGTTAATAAATAACTCTCAAAACGATAAGGGTATTCCGTTCGTAAATGAACCTTGTGAGATTACTCACCTCGAAACTCCCGTTGCATCTTCAATACAGAACAAGGCAGCCCAAACACCAACAAACCATCCAAGAATACTTCGTCAAGTACCTAAACACATACGGTTCCAACTTAGCAACCCTTCACAATTGATTTAAGTCCGAAACCCCTGTTTTGAACTAAAATCCACAAAGTGACGCCAATCGAGGTGAAACCACATCCGAGACCTCCCTACGTCTCCGGAATAATTCTACGATCGATATGTCAAAACCACAAGTCGATCGGACACTCTAATCCTCACAGATCAAATAAATCGAACGGTCCGAAACCGTAAAAATCATAACAAATCCATACGATCGCCAAAATTGCATATCATATATCGAAACGCTCGTATCAACGAGTAGAAGATATATAATACCAGAAACAGTCTTTCACATGGCCGGCGCCACAGGCGGTGGCGCACCGCCGCCGGCCAAAACTCAATATTTCACAAAACTCCCAACATTTCACAGCATGCTTATCAATTTTCGTAACTAGCATAAAGTCAAAATCGAAGCATAAAGGGTCGAAAATTACCTCACAACTCGGTAATCACTGTTCAATCCGAGTTGAACCAAGTTTCACGTGAATCGATCTAAACAACCACCACAGATCAATCTAGGAGGCTGCTGCGAGCTTCCCAAGCCTGGTTTGAAGCTTCGCCGACGTCGGAGAACCGATCGGGTCCGAATACACGAATCTTCGCCGCCTTCTAGCGCCGTCGTGGGTGAGAATCGTTGCTAGAGGATGCCAGAGGGACGACCGGAGCAAGGAGGCGATCCGGTATGGAGATTTTCGTCGCTGGAGACGACCGAAACTCGCCGGAAAAACCGGGACGGGTTTCCGGGTTCGGTTCGGGTCGGATCGCACGCACGGAGGAGAGAGAACATAGCGTTTTCTTACTTTCCGGAAATGGTAATTGGTAAAAATTGAAATAGTAAGTTTCCAATTTCGGAAACTTCTATTTATAGCACTTTCCCAAAACTTCCGCAGACCATAACTTTCTCATACGAACTCTGATTGACGCGTTCCGCATGTCCACGAACTCGTATCGACGCGCTCTACAACTTTCGTATAAAAAGTCAAACTTCACACGGCCCCTAAACTGTGAAATTCGAATAATTATACGTACGAAAACCATTCCACTTCACAAAAAACTTACGAATAAAGCACAATAACAATTATTCGTACAACTGGTCCATTATTAATTACCAAAATTAAATAATGAAAATCCAAGTCATCACAGGTGGACTCTTTAATTCTGCTTCCAGGGGCCGGTTCGGTACTTTTCCAGCTGGTTCTTGGGATTCCGTCGCTGAATCTGGACTCCTGGGATCAAGCTCTTTAAGGTGTGAGGCGGAGGCAGAAAGGGTTTTAAGATTTTGTATTCGAATTTAGGTTTTGGCTATTTGTTTCAGGGTTAGGGCTTTATGCTGATAACGTGTTTTAGGAAAACTGAAATTGAGATGCAGAGAGAACAACAGAGAGAATTGGGAGAATAAGTTGTGCTTTCATTGATAATAGGGGCCTCTTTATATAGAGGATTACAAACATAGATAGAATCAGAGTCTTATAAGGAAACATAATCGTACAATGATTAGGATATCTCCGAGAATATCTGTAAGATTAACCCTATTACAACTCAGACAAGTAACTAGAGTTTGGGTCAGACACACAATTCAGATATACTTGAACAATATTGTATTAGATTTATATAAATAAGGATACAAAGCCCAGGCCCAAGGAGAATGAAGTAGATCTAATCTCTAATATTTCATGCGTAATTACGAATTAATACAAATTTTCGTTACAATTACTGTGATGCCATTGTCAAAAGGTTATGACTTTTTTTATTTTCTTAAATAATTTCTTTAATACCAAAACTTCCAAAATTCATAAAAATTAGTTCGGGTATCCAAAAATTCCCACGAACTTGTCATGTCGCGTACTTTATTATCAAACTCTTAAATCAATAACACGAGTGCAGTAGTAGGATTAGACTATGACGAGTGCAGTAACAGAACACGAGTACAAGTGTGATAGTAGAATTGTGTAGTAGCAAGATTAAACAATGACGAGTGCAATAGCAGAACACGAGTACAAGTGTAGTAGCAAAATTGGATGAGTATGAGTGTAGCGAGTGCAATAGCAGGATTGGATGAGTGCAGTAGCAGGATTTGAACAAAAAAAGTTTGAATTAAAAAAAAATTAATATTTAGTTATCAATGCATGAAGGTTAGAATTGTAAATGTCTTATTGACATATAACAACAAAATAACAACTTGTCCTTGTGTGTAAAATTTTGTCCTTACAAACTATAAATCAACTTGTAGGGATATATTTGTGAATTCATGTTTTATCAAGAATTTATGTGTGGTTTGCTAAAAAATAAAATAGATAAAAGAAATGGAGAGCAGCCAGGTCAATGGAGGCAACTCTACAGAAGCAGCAAATTTATTAGGGTGGCCTCTCTATTACATACACTTATTTTTTTGGACGAATATATGTAGGAAACTTTTTTTTTTTTTTGATCAAATAAGAACTTCATTAATAATGAACTGCTTACAACGAGTTTTAGGCAACATCTCTAACCCAGAAATGGCCTCTAGACTTCACACTGGAACTCTATAATGACTGACTCTAAACTGGCACTACAACTGTATGACAAAGACAAAAGCGCAGGAGCAGTGAATCCTTAACATCTCGTCCAGCCAGTAATAACTCTAAAGCTAGACAACTCACTTGTGTAGACACTAAACTCACCAACCAGAGTCCTCCTGACCAGCATTTGATCGACCAAGCCAACACTCGTTGTGACCTGAACTCAACCAAAGGGATTACCGGACATTCAGACCTGGGACTAAAAAACCAACACCATCACCTCCCTATTGTCAACACCATCCATCCACCACTGCTCCAAAACGCCATCATCTCCGACCCGATCCCAGACAGGAAGAACCCACTAGAAAGCCAAGGATGATTGTCTATGCCAGACTTTTTCGCCACCGCTACTGACCCAACTCCAGAACAGGAACGACCCCCAAGACTGCGAAAGAGAAGAAAGTCTCTGCCACACCTGTAGTAGTGTCAAATTACCAACAATAAAATAAAACCAAACCCTAAAACCAAACTCTAAAACTCTAGGAACACCGGCCCACCAACAAGGGCCCAACAACAAAACCCAGCCCAACTGCATCTCCGTCTCCCCTACTCCGATCACCAGCCATTTCGCCTGCTCTCCATCTTCCCTGTTTGCACCAACAAGCACCACCCACCATCATGTCGCCATTCCTGATCGAACACCAGGACAGATCAAACAGAACCAATCCGGATCTGACTGAACCGAGCAGATCGGAATCGTGCTGCCATTACCACAACACCACCCACCATCATGTCGCTATCCCTGCCACGCCCTGGAGATGCGCTGCCCCTGCACCACAACTCTGTCCCCAGATCAGATCGAATAGACCACGCCGACAGAATTGAACAGATCCAGACCATGCCGCCACGAGCACGGTACCACCCAGCAATCTCCAACCTTGCGCCACCAAGCCAATCCGCCGACCAAGTCAGCAAAGGACAAACCACACTCCGGCTGCCGCCTCGATCTCCCCTTCCTCACCTCACGAAACGTCACCGCAATCTCCCCTATTCGAACAAGATGCTGACTGAGGAAACCGGCTCTTACTCCAGACCCACACGGGCCGACAAAGACCCGTCCGACGACGGCAAAAGGCTCGCCGCCGGACAGGAAGGAATTACGCAGAGTTGCTCGCAAAGAGAATTAGGGTTTTCTGTGACGTCAACTTTTTTACCTCGAACAAAATTTAGTCATATGTAGGAAACTTATATTTTGTTTTAGTGATTCATATTTAGGTATTGACCAGATTAGATTAGACACGTGGAGACAAAAGATCAATTGCAAGCCTTATCATGTTATATAATATTTGGTGTGATTGGGATGACTGGATTTTTGCACAAGACATTGTATTCATCATGAAGCTTCCGAGCTTTTTAGTTGGCATGCCTTCAAAAGAAATGGACCCTCTATGCGGTGGAACTCGCTGAACATGCAATACGCTACGCTCCTCGAGGCATTTCAATAGCTTTTTAGTTGGAATGCCTTCAAAAGAAACGGACCTATTGAAATGCCTTCAAAAGAAACGGACTCTCTATGAGGTAAAATTATAGAGAAATGGCGAGCTGCATTACATGATTCCAAATGTCCTGAAATTTGAGAATTTTCCAAAATGAGTTACGATGATTATGTAAGTGTTTTAATCTTTTAATCTCAATTTTTAGAATCAAATAAATCTAAAGATCAGTGACTACAAAATTTTTAATCTTCTTTATATTAATGTTTCGACTTTTTGAAGTTTATTTCTTTGCTACAGCTGATAAAACTCGTTGTTAAATGTTTTAATATCAACCCCCAAAATTAAATGTAAGAGTAAGTGACTACAAAGTTCTTGGTCACTTGATAACCATGTAATCAGTTACATTTTCCTTTTAGAGAGGTACAATTTGCATATGCAAAGTCACCAACAATTTTCCTACTCTCCCAGCTAAAACCTTTCTTATTTAATTTTATTCTGAGCATCTCCAACAGTAAAAGCTATATTTTAGCTAAATCATCTAAAAGTTAAATTTAAGTCGTAAATTTCTAGCTTTTGCTCTAGCAGTGTTAGCTAAACTAAAAAAATTGAACGTGGAGTGTTTAGTTTTTTGTTATTTTCTCTCTCCTCCCTAGCTAAATTTAGCTAGAGATTTTAGCAAAAGCCAAATTTGACTTTCATGTAACTATTCTGCTGGAGTGCTAAACTATCTCAAATTAGCCAAATTTTTAACTTTTTGTTGAAATAACTAATCTGTTGGAGATGCCCTTACGGTGCATAATTTATTGAGTACGACCAATCACAATAATAAGTCCAAGTTTATATTGCTTTTGTTTTTTTTCCTCAATAGATAGTGTTTGGACCCAAAATGAGCATTTTGGCCTGACAAGGCGTGTATTGGAGAAATTGAGCCAAAGTCAGTGGCTCAAGCTATATATTGTCAACAAGTTCGAAATATATTATTTAGAGGCTAAATAAAGCCTACTATGGAAGATTATGCGAGCTGCAAGAAAAGGAAATGATGGAAGTATGGAAATGAAAAGTCAACTTTAGCACATTTTCCTACTTCGGCTAGGAGAAACCGAGCTAAACAAGGAAGGAGGGGTGGCAGACTGACCAAATGAACTCGAAATGATCTGAAACTCTGCAGATCCATTCTAGACAGCCCAAGGATCATTTCTTATGAAGAGTACCAGAGCTAGTTTTGAGTGGAAGGCCTTCAAACAATCAGTCCAATTTTCTGCAGAAGCAAAACTGGAAAACTGGACCTGTAAGAGGTCCAGCAGCATTTCCGGCCCAACCACATGGAAGAAAGCTCTGAAAATTTTCCACAATGATCTACACTCATTGTGAATCATTTGATGTGAAGAGGTCGAAGGCCCATTTTGAGTTCTTGGTGGAGATATAGCTGCAGCAAAATTGGAGCAGTAATTGCTTAAACCTAACATTCCATTAGTGTTTAAGTGCTTAAACCTAACATTCCATTAGTGTTTTAAGTGCTTAAACCTAACATTCCATTAGTGTTTTAAGTGCTTAAACCTAACATTCCATTAATGTTTAAGTGCTAAAACCTAACCCATTATGAGTTGTTTAAGGCCAAATAGTGTTGCTTGGTAGCCTATATATAGAGGCTACAACAAGTAAAAAAACAAAACAACACAATTCAACAACATCTCTAAGATGATCTAAGTTCTCTCTAGAGCAACCTCTCTAAGAGCAACTCCTCTCCTTCTCTTTCTCTTATCGGTGATCACACTCCTAGTCCTAGTCTTCTCAGAAGCCGACTTTCAGTGCCACCAAACCCTCTGTCAACGTACTTCGGTCCTAGTCTCCTCGGGAGCCGATTGTAGTACCACGACCACAATGGTTACGGAACCAGCCAAGCAAGGGTAACGCCCTCGCAAACCAGCCAAGCTAAAGTCACGCTTTAGCAAGTTCTCTCTACTTCCCAGTGGTTCTCGCTCTGCTCGATCTACAACATTGAGTATCGATTGTGATTTTCAAGAAGCTCAGTAAAAGTCCTCGCCACGAGGCATAAAGAATCCCACGACGAAGTTGGTGCTCTCCTCGTCTACAATCGCTTGATAGAAGTCAGGTCAAGGGACACCCCCGACGACCGCACCCGAACGGTGCTGGCACGCCCACGCAGAAAAGAGACTGTTGACCAGCTGCAACAAAATTGGAGCCAAACAGATAGTAAAAGGCTTTTTAATTTTTTTACATCCTTATAGCATAAGCTAAAAGGAATCCATTATTAGTGCCTTAAAAAGTAAACATGTGCACATGAAGCATTGTGATTTTTGAAGCTTCATAATCGATCAAAAGTAGCATAATAGTTGTAATGGTAGTAGCGTCTAGAACTACGTATCATCTAAAGCTACAAATAGCCCAGACAATCTATGTTGCCGCATTTTAAGCAATTGCAACGGTTAGAGCAGCACTTCTTCTCTTGTTCTCGTCAAACCTTCGATTCGTGCTCTACACTTCAAAGTTGATTGGGGATTTGGGTTTATAATGTGGAGGAAGATCTCAGAAAAGCATCTCCACCCTTGGATGGACGGTCGCAAAACCCTCTGTCAACCCAGCGAAGCTAAAGATACGCTTTAGCAAAACCCGTGCTTTCTCCAGACTTTCCAATTATTGCTCTGCTCAAACTACAACGTTGAGTATCGATTTGGTGGTGCAAAGAGATCACAACACAAGTCCTTATCCGTAAGGCAAAGAAGTCCTTTTTTTTTCGAAAGGCATAGAGAAGAACCCTGTGGTGAGGTTGGTGCTCTCCTCATCCACAGCGCTTGGAAAAGAAGTCAGGTCAAGGGAACCTCCGACGACTGCACCCCACGGTGCTGGCACGCTCGCGCATACTAAAAAGAGACTGTTTGCAGCCAGACCAGTTTTGTAGCCAAACAACTTTTATGAAAACTAGCATTCTTCCACATATATATGCTTTATATGAGTAAAGTTTTTCTTTTTTAGAAAATAAAAAAGAAAAGATAATGGAAGAAAAACACGTATTGCACAGAGAAGATAGTAGTAGGAGTAAAAATGGCTTGTGAAATTTTATTTTGTTTATTTCTCTTAATAAAATCATATTTTATGATTGTCATAATTGCCTTTATGACTTAACTAATTCTCAAAGTATTTTAATATTTTAAGTTCATTTTTGTCAAAATTTTTAGTTTAGCTAACAACACCTCTTCTCTAAATAATAATATATAGATTAGCACTTATAATATGTAAATAATTGAAAGAACTTGAGTTTGGCTACAGTCCTCAAGTTGAGTTTTTAAACAGAGTATTGTGAATGAGATTGAACAAGAAGAACCAAATCCCTCAATTTTGTTTATAAAATATATCATATGAAATTGCAAGCTCCTGAATCTTTAGTTCAAAACGATAATTCAATCAAATGTCTCAACCTTAGTATTTAATTTCTCTAGCCCATGAGATAATCTAATTATATTGAAGCATAAAATGCCGAAGCTTTCACCCTAATTAAATCATCCATATAAATTAGATCCTAAATTGTGAAACAACATTTCAAGTTGATTCGCCACAAATAAAATTATTTGATCGACCTCATGTGGTGCCGTTTTAAATTGAGAAACAACAGTAATATTTATCTGGTTAGTATTGAGAAACAACAGTAATATTTATCCGTTTTATCGGTATCATTTTGCGATACTGTTTTTTATTTTACGAATTCAAAAACTTATGTAATTTGCGTTCGGTGCATTAAATTTGAAAAACAGGGAAAACAAATTTTAGGAAACAATTCAGGAATTATGAATAAATATGGAAAATGACTTTTTGACGTTTTCCTTGTTTCCTGAAAACAACCCACCCTGCAATTAGAGAAAGTGATTTATTTTTATTTTTTTACTTTTAAGCACATAGATCCACAAACTCTTCTCCTCTCTTTCGATCTTTCTCTCTTTCTCTTCCACAATTTCCATTGAGATTTATCCTCTCTTCTCATGATCTCATCTACTTTATCTGTTGTTTTAACTTTCTTCTTCCCCATCTTTTTCAATCAATTGAAACTTGCAGAATCATGCAGTGGAGAAGAATGAAGGATTTAGAAAATTCCTCTTTCATGTGTCAGATCTAATTTATATGGATGATTTAATTAGGGTGAAAGCTTCGGCATTTTATGCTTCAATATAATTAGATTATCTCATGGGCTAGAGAAATTAACAACTAAGGTTGAGACATTTGATTGAATTATCGTTTTGAACTAAAGATTCAGGAGCTTGCAATTTCATATGATATATTTTATAAACAAAATTGAGGGATTTGGTTCTTCTTGTTCAATCTCATTCACAATACTCTGTTTAAAAGCTCATAACAACCAATAAAGGATTAATGATCAATACAAACAAAATAGTCAATCTTTTTTTTTTTTTTTGAATGAATAGTCAATCTTTCATGATTACTGAAGAAAAAAAAAATAGAGCTTCAGATTGTATAAACTGAGAGCTACAATTTTTTTTTTTTTAAATGATAGATATGTTTTTAATATTTCAAATTTTGAAATACTTGTGCCGAACATGTATTTACATCTTAAAAACTTGTAGTTTAATTCCCTGTTTTCATTCTACAATCCAGTATTACAAAAATAATTTCATAAAACGTTACAGGACACACCCTAATTGACTAAAGAAACTATTCTCAATCACCATTAGATGTAAATTTAACGGTTGAAAATAAGATAATTCAACTTAAAAATAATTTTTTCCACCATTTATTTTACATCCAAATTTTCTTAATCAGTTACTGACCAAGTGAACATGCTCGCGAGAAACAGAAGGAAAGCGGATTGGATTACGATAAAATATACAGGGAGTCGTTTTACAGTAACCGGGCTTTTTCTATCAAAGCCCGTTTATGTAAAATCCAGATCGTTTTATTTGTAAAATTATAATCGTCCTAAGTCGGAAGTCTGAAGACAGATCGATCACTCTGTAATTGTTTCAATCTCAGAATTCTACTAATACTCAAGAAGAAGAAGAACGAAGCGACGTCGTAATGGCTTTGAAGTTTCTGAACAAGAAGGGGTGGCACACCGGGAGCCTCCGGAACATAGAGAACGTGTGGAAGGCGGAGCAGAAGCACGCCGCCGAAGAGAAGAAGCTCGACGAGCTCCGCAAACAGATCGTCGAAGAAAGAGAACGCTCCGAGTTCCGTGAGCTTCAGGAGCAAGCCGGCCTCGTCCCGTAAGTCATTCCATTCTCCTCTCTCTCTCTCTCTTCTCTTCTTTCTAATCAATCACCGATTTAGGGTTAGGGTTTTGGTTTTAGGTTTTCTGAATTCTCCGATCAATAATCTTGAAATTGATTTGGTGTGGCAGCAAGCAAGAGCGATTGGAGTTCCTCTACGATTCCGGATTGGCCGTAGGGCGCCCTGGCGGCTCTGATAATTTCAAGGAAGCCTTCACCAAAGCCGAAGAACCGTCTTCTTCCTCCGCCGCCGCCGCTGCCGCTGCCACCGCGAAGGTATTTATACTCTTTTATGTTTCTGATTGTATGCATTTATAGGTATAAATTTTGATGAAAGTTTTTGCGAGGTTTTGATGATTTGTTTATCTCTGACTTCAGGAGGCATCATCGTCTGCGCCGGGGGCTCTGTTCGCAGCAGACAAGCCTCAGTCTGCCAATGATGCATGGAGGAAGCTTCACTCGGATCCTTTGCTTATGATTAAGCAGCGAGAGCAGGAAGCCCTCTCGCGGATCAAGAACAATCCTGTCCAGATGGCTATGATTCGCAAACAAGTGAGTTTTCTTCTTTCTTCTCTATTCTCGTGGATATTGTTATAAGATATTTGATACATTTGCTTCTTGATTTCTTTGAAAATGCTTAGACATTTCAGCTCCAATGTGGGTTTAGTGTGATGAGATAGGTTTAGACAGAAAATTAGCTATGTATAAATCCTTGATCTTGCAAGAATCTGCAGATGTATAAATCCTTCCTTTGTAGATAAACAGATGTAGTCAGCAGCACTGCATTTGTGTGCTGCAGACATCGTAGGGTCTTCAAAGAAAGAGAAAGGATTTGGGAATGATGATATCTGATATGTGGAATGAAGGGTTAAAAACTTAAAACTAAGTGATGTTGTGCCTTTGGCTTGGTTAGACAAGACTAGGTTATTACAGAAGCATACAGCTAAGTCTTTTTTTCCTAGGAAGACCTTTTGGACCCTTTGATCATCACGCCCTTGGTAATTCTGTCAGGGTTTTTTGTTTCTAGTTTTCCTTTGGAAAGTAAGTAAGTTCCTCTAGCAGGGCTAATTTTACTATATTCACCTTCAGCACCTTATTGTATACGCTTGTATGACAACAACTGCCTATTACTATGGCCATTTTTGGATCTTTTGATTCTTTACCTTCAAGGTTTTAGTCAATGTGATGATTAGTTTGATATCTTCATAGCGTTCTTTCAATTATTTGAATTAACTGATTGAAATGGATGGGGAATATTACTGAAGAGAAATGTTCAGTTTGCAATAATCTAACCTTTGTATATTTCTTTAACCAGGTTGAAGCAAAGAAGCCCAAAGAAAAAGAGCGTGACAAGAAGGAACGTCGGAAGAAACACCGTAAAGATTCTTCAAAGCATCGGAAGCAAACATCTGATTCAGAAGATGACACAGCTGATATGGAAAGGAGGAAGAATAGTCATCGTAAGGCATCAAAATATGTTAAGCATTCAGAATCAGAGGATGAACCCCATGAAAAAGCGCATCGAAGTGAGAAGAACCATGTTAAGCAGTCAAATGTTGAAGATGAATCACGTTATAGAGCACGCCAAAGTGGGAAAACCCATGCCAAGTATTCAGATTCTGAAGATGAATTGCGTAGCAAAGCACGTAGCAGTGATAAAAATCATGTTAGGCATTCAGATTTGGAGGATACATCACGTAACAGATCACATCGTAGTGAGAAGAACCGTGTTAAGTATTCAGATTCAGAAGATGAGCTACATAACAGAGGGCGTGGAAGTGAGAAAAACCGTGTTAAGCATTCAGATTCAGAAGACAAGCTACACAACAGAGGTCGAAGTGAGAACAACCGTGGTAAGCGTTCAGATTCAGAAGATGAGCTACATAACAGAAGAAGTCGAAGTGAGAGAAACCGTGGAAAGCATTCAGATTCAGAAGATGAACTACATAACAGAAGAAGTCGAGGTGAGAAGAACCGTGTCAAGCATTCAGATTCAGAAGACGGGCTACATAACAGAGCACGTCGAAGTGAGAAAGATGATGCTATAACAAGGGGAAAAGAGGACGGTCAAGGTATTGTCAAGGGTAAACATGAAAATTCAGAACAAGAAAACTATTCCATGAGAGGTCGAAATGAATCCCACAACAAGCGTCGGTTTGTTCCGCCTAAACTTTCAGAAGAAGAAAGAGCTGCTCGGCTAAAGGAGATGCAGATGGATGCTGAGTTGCATGAAGAACAAAGATGGAAACGTTTGAAGAAGGCTGACGAGAATGATGCACGGGAAGCTACCCAGGCTATCAGATCTGGCGGTAAGAATTTCTTGGATGCTGTTAAAACTAGTGTTTATGGTTCTGGGAAGGGAGGAAGCTCAACAATAGAGGAGAGTGTCCGTCGCCGAACCCATTATTTGCAGGGCAGGTCTGAAGCAGGTGAAAGCAATGCATTTCGACGGTAATGCCATTGCATTCTGTTGTTTTATCCTGTTACAGTGATTCTAGCTGTTTGCTTTCCTTTGTTCTACATGATTTATGGACCAATAGTTGATGCTTCTCCATGTGTAATGATAACTGAATGTAAATCTATTTGAAAAATCATTGTTATTTGACTTATTTCCTTTGATCTGCTTTTGCAACCCTGGTTATCAATACAGTCAATTTCACTTCACTCATATATACGCTCCTACAATTGTGTATATGATATATGTTTTCTGTGTGCATGATCTTGGATTATGTTTTGATATTTGGTTTCAAGAGTAGGACTTTTTATCATTTTAGTATCTGATACGAAAACCATTCCGATTCTGTGGATTTCTATTGCTCTCATAAAAGGTTGTTGTTATTATTATTATTATTATTATTATTATTATTATTATTATTTATTTATTTATTTTTTAGGGCATAAAGTAAATTCTTAGCAAATGGATTTTTACATGTAATTGTAAAGGCACGAAGCTGCTGCTATTTTGCACAAAGTACAGTTCAGTTGGTGTTTATTATCACATATTTGGAAGTTTGGAGTTGGTCAGTCTAAAAGTGGAATAGAATACCACATCTTTTGGCCACACTGACTTGTTATGGTATTGAAAAACAATGGCTGACCGGGTTCTGAACCAGCTACTTAGGGTGCAGTGACATCTCGAGGGGGATGAAGAAGTTTTACTTTCCCTCGTATCCCTCTAGTTGTTTATCTATTTGCTTCTCTCATTTTGCTCTGGCGATTGAATGTTTGGTTTCCCAATCGGTTGGCCAAGGCCCGAACAAGTTTATTGATAATTAGCTTAGCATCAATTTGCCCATTTTTTACACGAGTTTGCAAAGTGCAAAAATTAGGGACAACTTCCTTTACTTTTTGGTAAATGAATACTTGATTAAAAGGTTTTTGGACTTCTTTTTTCTTTCTGTTTGTTCACTTCATGGAGAAAACTAAGCCTTCAGAAGTTGCATCAATTTGCCAGTTCTTACACTAGTTCTGGATGCTAAAATCTGCACTGATCAGAGATGATTTTCTTTGCTTTTGAGTAGATGAATACTTGATTACAAAGGTTGATGGGATCAATACACCCAAAACTACACCTGTAACCTAGGTCAATTCACAAGGTTTTTTAACACCAGCAGTGAGACCATCATACTTGCCGACCATGAATGCACTGATCGGATTGTCTTTTTTTTTTTTTCATTTTCCTTCATTTTTGTTCACTTCATCAAGAAAACTAAACCTTCAGTAGTCATGTAGGTACTTAAAAATGATTTGGGAAACACTAAAAGCGTATACAGTTTTTTGTACACAGATCTTAATCAACTACATAACCAACAGTGATTTGTTTGAAAACCATGCATGTTAATGGGTATGATCAGATGTCATTGTTAACGGACAGGAGCACTGATTACTGAAATCCTGAACATACTTGGCATACGAAACACAAATATGATTAGAATCGCATTCAATGGAGAACTAAACAATGGCCAAGCTTGAGAAACCTTAATGAATGCATCCACTCCTCCAACCACGTGAGATCATCTCATCTCTAGCCAAGTGGTCCAACGAGAATGACAAGAATCTGCATCCGTGAAAACCTTTGAAGTTTACAACTCATTCCGTAATGTTTAAAAGGGAAAGATGAGGAAACGAAGTATAGCTATTGTGATTTGTAAATCTATAAACCATTCACAACTTTTTTGATGTTTTGATTTTAAAAACAATTATATCTACTCTCATCTCTCATTTCCGTTGAACTCCATAGTGGATGAAAAACAGAAAACAGAAACATTTACTGAATTATATAAGAGCTCACACTGACAAATTATTCAAATATACAATTCATTTATCTGGGCCAATATTTAGACCATCAATAATAAAAGCATAAATGGTTAAAGAATTGTCACCTTGATTTATTTGCACTTTCTCCCACTAGTCGCCCCATGGTGCTTAACGATTTTGTCCTGCACTTTTGTTACGAACCACTGCAATGAAGATTTACTGCAAAGTGGATTCAGAGATGAAATCTATTAGTGTGGCGATAAACTTTGTTCATAAAACATCACCTCTTTAGAAAATGTAAATAAAATGTATGTCAATATTGTATTTATAGTTTTATTACTTTTATACCACTTGATAATATGTAAATGAACCCTAAACTTTCACTTCCACAGACAGCAGATAAAATACATGAGCCCACTGAGCTATTATAGTAACAAGAAGAGCCAGCAACTAGTGTCTAAGCATTTAAGAGGAATTAAATTGAGAGAGGACACCTGATCAAAGGAAAAAAAAAACACAGAACCCTTAAAAAGAACAAAACCTGCTTACAATTACAGGGATTTAGTTACCGTACACCTTATAACTTTTGAAGCACTAACAATTACAACAGCAAAAGATGTGGTTGGGGGAAAGCAAAGCAATAACAAAGACAGAACTAAAGGAGAATAGAAGGAGGGAGGGGGGAACAGAAATCTTAAGACAGGGAAAGGAAACGAACCTCAAAGACTTTGCAGCATCAAGAATATCTCTTACACATACATCATTTGGAAAAATCTGGACACGACGAGAAAGCTTTAGCTATTCATTTAAATGATCCAGAGTGTAGGGGCTTATGCTAGATTAGATAGCATTAGTAATTTGTTTAAAAGATTCATAAGATATGGTGTACCACCGATACGAAGTGTACAGAAGATTTTACATGATGAATCAATGCTTGTTTTTTATGTACAAACGACAGCAAAACTGCTCAAGCTAACAAAATTCTACCGTGTGAGACCACATACAACAAGTTATAAAAGCACTATAAACTTCATCATAATCCTATATCTGCTGAAGGAAATCATTTACAGAACATTCATGTATTACTCCCTCTCCACCAACCACAACACAATAGTTTCACATCACAAACTATACAGCCAATAAATTTGTATGAGTATATAATTAAGCAAGTAAACTGATGAAGATAAGTTGTGAATCTTGTATTTTGATACCTCAACATTCCTCAAGTCCATAGTCCCTTCCATTAGTTCAATGAGTAGCTCATGGTTCACAGATGTGGTATCTTCAATTATTTGTTGGGACAGACCTTTTGACTTTGGAATGTATGTCCTAAGTGACAACCTAATACAGTTTTCCTCAAAAGAAATGACCTTGAGACCCGAAAATGCATCCTCAAACTGTTCGGTGGCATCAAGCCTGCATTCATGAAAGAAAACCAAATATAAAAAATATATATATATATATATATATATATGTATTATATATAATTTGAAAATGGAACAAAGAATAACACCTCATGTATATCATTGTTAATGATAATTATGAAACACATAATTACACAGACACCCAAAAAGCCAGAACAAAGTGCCATAGTTACCATTTAAGTTTGCATTCTACATCTTGTAGGGACTTCAAAATTATATGATTCTTGTCAATCTGATTTTCAAGTTCCAGTAGCTGCAAGGTAAACATAAGATACCTTAAATGGTAAAAGAGCCATAATCGAAATTTCTTTATTAATCTCCTGACATAGGGGTAACTAGCGAAGCATAAGACAGATATAGTGCTGTTTAACTACAGTTACAAAAAATACTTCAAAGGTATATGATGGAAAAAGTTTCAAAAAAAATAATGTCGTGTCGAACACAATTATAAGAAATATTCAAATCAACATTTGTGAGTAAGATGCCATCTCAAAATGCCTGTATGTATCATTTAAATCTTACGCTCTTATTCAGGATAATACCCTACAGGCAAACACTATTACATGCACTAAGATTTTGAATGGAACCTTGAATTTGTCTTCATTCACATTCATCGGATCCAACTGATCTTTTCCATAGGAAGGGCAATCAGCATCTGCACCCAGTTTTGCTTTCTCCAGATCCTACAAATGTTAGGCAATAATGACGTTGAGAGATTTCGTATGTGATTAAAGTTAAACTCATACAATCATGTGTGATGTGTGCATGGACATATACATATACTTACACGTGTACGTACAAAAGCTACATAGATGAACGAAAGGAAAAGTAAAAAAAAACAAAAAAAACAGGCAAGAGATCATAGCAAGTGTAGTTTACTGCACAGTGGAATGATGAGAACTTTGAAAAATAGATATTAGAGTTACAATTGAAGAGTATTTGGAGAAATGGCTAAATCACAATATGTATACAAACATGATAGTTATGACTAAATCCAATGTTTAATGCATTCATGGGAAAAAGATCTGGTTATAGGTATCCAATGAAACCCAATACAGTAGCAATATGGTATGAGATGATCATATGCATGAACATATTGGTTCTAGGGTAAGCTTAACCAAGAATTCAGTACCATTCTTCGGTAGGAAAACAACCATCAAGCTTTTAAAAGGTTTAGAGGGACCAGCACTACTAAAGGCCCAAAAATGTCAATCTCGCATCAGAGGAACTATAAAATTAATGAAAATAAACACATCCAGCAGTAATGCTGTGTGTTTCTACCAAGTTCAGGGACACGAGCACAGAAAACCACCCATCTATAAGACTCTGCTTCATGTGGAAACCCTATCAAACTCAAGTGCAACCAACTAAACCTATGTTTGGCTTCTAAAACCAAGGTTTCTTAACAATTAGATTGGCTGGCATTACTTATATTACCACCAAAGAGGCTGATGCCATATTTTAACAATGTTTTATAAACAGAAAACCAACCTGCGATCCAGCAAAATCCAATGAACATTTCAACTGCCCAATATCAACATTGAGCCGGTTAAAATCTGCAGACACAAAAACAAAACTCATAAGAAACAAAAACATTATCCCCTCATGTCAGTCATGTGTCATTTACAAGTCAATGTGCAGTAGCATGCCAGACCAAGATTGTACCCTCACCTTCCTCATGGGTTCGAACAAGACCCTCAATTTCATCGGAAACCTTAGCACTCTCGGCCTCCACGGAGCTAAGCTCCTGCTCAAAACGTTCCATATATGCTTCTAAAAATTAAACAAATCACATTAAGCAGCAAGTAAAAGCACCAAATTTCACACCCCCACAACCGCCCAGTAAAGTAAAAAACTAAGCAGCTTGTAGTGAACTTACCAAAATCTTGATCCCCTAACAGACCAACATCAGAGCAATCAGATACTATCTTTTCAACTCTACTCTGCAACATTCACACGCACAATGAGAGAAAAACGTAACGAAAATTTCGAAATTGAACAAAAAGAGAGAGGGGTAAATTCAAAATTACCCGGAGAAACACAGCGCAGTCGTTAAGTAAATCCTGAGAATCTGCAGTAGGTGATTCCGAATCATCGTCTCGGCGGCATCGCTCGAGAATCTCTTCGAGCTCAAGCACTCGTCTTCAAATTTTGGAAAGAGGAAAAGCATTAATTGATTGAGAAAATTGAAACGAGAATGTGAGGCGGAAGTAGAGAGAGGGAGAGAGATTGAGACCTGTGAATGGTGGTGAGGTCGGGTGGTGGGGCTGAAGAAGGAACTGGGTCTTCCATTTCTTCCGTCACTGGCTCCCGCCCTAAAACTCCGAAAGTGAAAGCGGCAGCGGAGTTTGAAATAGCAGCGTGTGATGGTGAGAAAACTGAAGAAGGTGAAAACAGCCGATTGTGGGCTGCGTCCGAATTTGGGCCGACCTGGTTTTATACAAAACTAATTGAGACCAAATTATTGTATTCACTTTATTTTTAAGAAAAATATCACAAATGGTCACTGAGTTGTGACCCATTCAACACTTAACTCACTGCATTTTCAACAACAACACTTAACTCACTGACTTTTACAATTTTCACTTAGGTCCCGTTTGGATATAGGGATTTGTAGTTGAGGATTGGGATTTGAGTCTCTAAAATCCAAATCATCCCGTTTGGCTATCTTATTTAGTGGGTATTTGGATTTCTCCAAAATCAGCCCAGGGATTTCAGACAGCAAAAGTTGATGATTTCAAATAACTAGGGGTCTTTCAGGTCTTTAACTGGAGAAAAAAAAAAAACAGATCGCAGCCTCTCTCTCTCTCTCTCTCTCTCTCTCTCTCTCTGTAGCTTCTTCTACATCGCCGACGAGTCTTGACTCCGGCGACGGTGGCTGAGTTCTTTGCCGCCGACTCTCTCTCTCTCTCTCTCTACGTTTCGGCTCAGCTCTGTAACTTCTTCTACATCGCCGACGAGTCCTTGACTCCGGCGACGGTGGACGAGCTTCTGCCGCCGACTTCATCCCGTCTGAGTTAAGTTGCAGATTGGTGCAGATTGCTTTGATGGTCGACTTTGGCTAAGTTGGATGCTGTGATCTAATATTGCAAAAATCTAAATCTTCACTTTTAAATCTTCACATATCCTTTTTCAATCCAAACAATAAAATTTCAAATACAAGTATTTCAATTCTACAGATTTCAAATACATCAGATTTGAAATTCAAATCCAAATCCAAATCTTGTTTCCAAACAGGGCCTTAATTCATTAATTGTTGTTAATTCTACCATTAAAAGTTGTTAAGATTTAGGGTACATTTGTCTAAACACAAAAAAAATGCATTTCTAACATGAAATATTTTTTTCTGAAGAAAAAATGACAAATATTTTTTTCAGATTATCTATACTATTATTAAGAGAATAGGTTTTGTTAGCCAAAATCTAATATTTTGACAGAATTGACCCTAGAAGATTAATAAACTTTGAGAATTAATTAAATCACAAGGATAATTAAGACATTTACAAAATGTATTTTTATTAAAAAAATTTAAAAAAAGTACCCACAACCCACTTTTCTCTCTCCCTTTTTTTTCCGGATAATGATAAAAAAGGTCATTTTGAAGTGCCTTATTATAATTTAAACACCACAAATGTCTCCATGATAATTAAGGTCACCTGTTCAGAACCTACCACTAGAGTTCAACTTAATTACAAAAACTGCCACCGTCAGTTTCTTTTGCAGTTAACTGGAAAATTCACAACTGTTTATCTTCTCCACATTATAATTCGGAATTTCAAAGTTCCAAAACCGCTCAAACCTACTCCGTCTCATCTTCATCTCCGGCGGCCACATTCTGAGACACATACATTCTCCGACGACTGTTTTGCTCAACGGTGAAGCAGCGCCGACTCTGCAAAAATACTTCACAGAAAAAGCCCCAAATTTTAGGGATTCGAAGAATTGCAGAACTCGAATCGTCTACCTCGACCGGGTAATCTTTCAGCCTCGATTCTCAGAAACTTCTCTTACTTAATTTCGAGTCATTGATATAATATTCAGTTTTGGAATTATAAGTCGAATATGATATAATTATTTCTGCATTTGATTCTGAAACAAAACAATTCGATTCCAAGTTTTGGTTTGAGTGAAGATTTAAAGCTTTTTTGAGTGGAGATGATCAATGACTGTCTTCAAATTTTAGTTTGATGCTGTAACATAGCCAGTGACATAGGCTACTGACTGGGTATCATTTGATTTTGGAGGGGCTCTGTTTCCATTTTGGTGTGATTTGATACAGAGACATGGACAGTAACATAACCATTTATATGGAGATAATGACTGTGTGTCATGCTGTTTAGGCTTTAGGCTTTACTTGAATGGAAATTCTGCTAGTGCAAATACATATTTTATACGCTCAGATAATGAAACTGGCCAGTGAGGTCACTGGCCAGGTCGCTGATAGGAGCATAAAATGCGACGTTTATAATGTTTAAACCCTATATTTTGCTAAGTTATTTCCTTTATCTTGATCAATTTAACTTAGTTAGTGTTTTACAGGTAAAATAGAGTCTCAAGGTCCAAAAATGGCTAAGGAGAGCATAAAGGGCGCCAAAATAATCAAGAAATGAAGAAATGGAGTTCTACTCATACTAGGAGACCTGTGGAAGCCAGGAGAAGTCTATGGAACGTCCATGAAGCATCTAGAAGTCTCAAGAAGATCACAAATCCATTACAGATTCGGAAAACTGTCAGTGCAGATCAGTCAACTTCAACGGAGTGTCAAAAATCGCTCAGAGCTCAGAAAATTATGATCTTTATATGGTTGGAAATCTACGGATGTCTAGTTTCCAGAACTTTTTACAGCTCATCGATATCTATTTTCTAGAAGAAGTTATGATCATTTTAGTGCACTGAGGTCAAGTCTGCCGGAAATCTGTTTTGTGTCAAAGGAGTTCTAACTCAATTTTGTTTCTTCATCTTCTATCTTAGTTTGTTTTCAAACTTGAGTACCATTTGGACAGAACATTTAGACTGTTATAGTATAAGTATATTATAGTATAAATATCTATATCTTGTAATAGGTACTTGAGTGTATAGATAAGTACTTGAGTGTGTAAATATAGGTATGAAGACTTGTGTGGAATAAAGTATATGGGGAAGCAACAAGCATGGCAGCTCTCATAATTGCAGCAACCATGTGGAGTTGCAGCTATGATCATTGAAGCCATTATAATGGACTTCTTACCATTGCATTCACACTACAATGTATTTCTATAAATACCCTATTTTGTGAGAAAAATAAAAATCTCTTCCTTCATCCATCTCATCTTCTTTGTCTCTCCATCTCCTCTCCATTTTCTTTCCATTCTCTAGTCTTCTAGTTCTGCATTTTCAAGCAAAGAGGAGAAGAAGAAGAAGCCATGCAATACATCAATTTCCTAGCCGCCATCCACCCTTGTGTCGTCCCTAGAAGATTGCTTGCTTTCAAGGATCTTCAAGTTCTTCGTCTCAAGGCTTTATCATTCATCTTTCAAGGTGTATTATATCCTTTCTCTTGTTTTCTTTGTTTGATTTTGTAAGACTATGAATTCTAGTTAACAAATAATGTTAAGGGCAAAGTTTAAAGCCCGTTTATATGTTTTGAAATAAAGTTGTAATTTCTTTATGGTTGTTTTCTATGTTGCTTATGTGAGATTGATCAATTGATGTTGTTTTATGGAAAACTTTTATATGTTTTTGTTCTTTGGTGCGCAACTTAGAATGATTGCATATAATTGGAGCTAGTAATTAGGTTCATGCTTTGTGACCCTAATTCGAATAAGTAGTAAAGGCTTTGGACAAAAGTCGAAATCAATTGGTTTGTGTTATTGAATAGACATGCTTTGTGTACTAGGATTAATACAATTATTGACTAAACTTTCACTTGCTCTTAATGATTTGAAACTTGAGTTTGCATGGTTGCTTTGATTGTGTGAAACCTGTTTTCAAAATATATTGGTTAGGTGCTTTGCTTGATCAATTGTGTAAAGGGAAGTAAAATAAGAGACATTGGTTGCTTTGATCTTTGTTTCTTGGTTGATATATTCTCGTCTCATAGATAACCAACTATTAGAATTGTAACCGGATTTCTTGCATATGGATGTAGTTTTGATCTTTGTTCCTTACGTTCCACCCTTGTAAATGTGTTTTTACATTCTCTTTATTTTATTTTATTTTAAATCTGATTCTATAATCTTAAACCCCCCCTTATTTGTGTTCACTTGTATATATTTTCTTTTCTTTCTATTCTTTTTGTAAATAATACTTTATTATTTTAATTCTTTATTTGTTTACACAATTACAGGTGTACCCTCATTCCCCGGATAGAACGATCCCTACTTTTCATATACTAACATTTGACAACAGGGTTAAATTGCGTGCTACTTTGAGCGTGTCAATTTTTGGCGCCGTTGCCGGGGATTTGAAAAATCACTTGTTAAAATTGTGTCATTTAATTTATTTATTTGTTTTTATAAATTGTTTGAAACTTAGTTTAAATTAACTAGGATGTTATTTATATTATTGAACGCGAGTTTTAATTGTAGGTTGTAAATTGAGAGGAATAGGTGAAGTCTCTTTTGTTGATATTGGCCTAAACCCTTTTAATGGTACCTAGTTCAGGTCCCTTGAGGTTGAGAGCGGCCTTTATTAACACTTGTTGAACTGTCTTCACACTTATGACCTTTTTCATCTTAGTAAGTATAGCCTATGTGGAATGGTGTCTAGGAAGGGGACAACGTTCATGACGGGTTTTTGAATCCAGAAGTGCTTGCAAATGGGCCTAAACCACAATGTGGGAGTAGCTCATGCCAAAATGGATTTTTCCTCTCGTGTTCGTCCTCCCCCACTTGGCCATTTCAGTAAGGTTGCCCAAAGGATGCTAAGGGGAATTTGTGTCTAGGCGACTATACTTGGGCCGCACGTTCACTTGATTTACCGCTTGAAATTTGATTCGATATCAATAATGTTTATAACAAAAGAAATACTTGTGCATACTCTTTACGTGTAAATTATTTTGTTGTTTCACACTTTATACTTGTAAAAATACTTTTTACGTTTTATACTCACTTGTGTACTTAACTTGTGTCTTATGTACAATATAGTTGTTAAATTATACTTGTAGTTTGTAATTCATAGTTACTTGTTTATATATTTTTGTATTTCTTTGTTAATTATAGTTACTAACTTTATTTAATGTAGGTACCGTCTGGCTGCAAGACGTAAAATACAAGCGCTGCTTGGGAGCTGCTTGGGAGGCAATCCAATTCAGAATATAATCAGATTTGCTTTCTCTTTCCCTAATTCTTTTTATTTTTCAGTTTTTCCCCCTTGTTTTTATTTTAGGATTTATATTTTTGTCTTTCATTTTGAATCCTATAAATATATTTGTCTTTCATTTTGAGTCCTATATATATTTTTGAGTCCTATATATTAAAAAAAAAAAAAAAATGCATTCATTTAGTCTTATTAAATTCAGCTATTTACAAAAAAAAAAAAATAATAATAATAATAATACACTGTACTATGCCAAATCAGCAGCTCCGGAGGAGTTGAGACTGAGCTCAAGGGAAATGCGAGAGCCATCGCCATAACCGCTACCTCCCTCGGAAGTAGTCTTCATGTTGCCAAAGATGTCCTCACCAGGCATGGGGAACAGTGGAAGGGTTTCAATCTCCTGGTGATCTTCTCCTCGATGTTTCATGAAAGTAGAACTAGTTGACCCAAAATTGAGATTAATGGATCCATCAACACCAATAGAACTAGTTGACCCAAAATTGAGATCAATGGATCCACCAAAACCAGTAGAACTAGTTGACCCAAAATTGAGACTAATGGATCCACCAGCATCAGTAGAACTAGTTCCCATGGGCACATGAACATCCGAAGTGAACCTCTTCTTCTGCCTCTCCCGAGACTTGTGGTTCTGGAACCAATAATAGACGTTCTTGTTCTCGACCTTTCCGTACTGTTTCAGCTGGAGACAGATCCCCTGAACCTGCTCTGGAGTTGGGTTCTTAACTCCATTGTCATAAAACTCCTTGAGGATTATTATCTGATCTGGAGTAGGAACCCACCTGGTACTGCTCCGCCTGCAATGCATGGTAGCACTGCTCCCGGCTGCTTTGTTGTTTCCTCCATCCTCCGTTGGTTGCTGGGTTTGTGGTTCCATTAAATAAAGGGTTGAGAGAATGAGAGAATTGAAGAGTGGTGCTGATGAGTGATTAAGAAAGATTGGAGTTGATGAAATGATTTTTTCGGTTGGGGATTTGGGTTTAAACAAGCAATAGCTGAAAGCATGCCATAAATCAAGGAAAAGAAAGGACGCGTGGGGGAATCAAACGGATCTCGAGGATCTGTGACAGACAAGCTACAGTCGAAAGCAGATCTAATTGTTGTAAATCAAGGAAAAGAAAGGACGCGTGGGGGAATCAAATGGATCTCGAGGAGCTGTGACAGACAAGCTACAGCCGAAAGTAGATCTAATTGCCATAAATCAAGGAAAAGAAAGGACGCGTGGGGGAATCAAATGGATCTCGAGGAGCTGTGACAGACAAGCTACAGTCGAAAGCAGATCTAAATGCCATAAATCAAGGAAAAGAAAGGAATTTTTACACGTGGGGGAGTTTTTCATGTGCATACGTGTTTCTTGGGCCGTGAACTGTCATAACTCTTCTCCTTCCCGGAGAAGCTATGTTAAAACCATGTGCCTGTTGAAATTTCTACCATATTTTGTGCTCTATATATACCTCCTTTTTTGTCTCCTCCGAATTTTACTAGGGTTTGTTTAAGTGTGCAGTTTCAAAAATTCCTTCTCCTTCCTCATGGTTCGAACCAAGGTTACAGCTCGCATGGGCGTAAATCAACGCCGTGTTCTCTCTCTGGAGGAAGAAGGTCGTCAAGCGGCCGCTTGCGCTGGCCTCACTCATCCTGGGGACCGTCGTCCTACACGTGAGCGTACCCGCAGTCCCCCTCCTCTGCCTCGTCGCTCTCCCAGACTGCATCCCGGAGAGTCCTCTTCCTCCCCAGCTGCTCATGCTCCTCGGCCTGTGGCCACCCTGGAAAGCTTGTCTGAATCGATCGATGCTCTGCGTTCCTCTCTACGCAATGATATTATGGTGACAGATTGGCGAGTCACATGCATGATCGATTACATCTCTGAGATGAATTTCTCTTTGATCCGCTGTCACACTGCAATGAACAAGCTTGTTCAGGAAGTCCAAAACATGCAGAGTTATCCTCCTGGGTTTCCTCACAAGGACGCTACTGCATCACACCATAAGGACCCTCCTCCGGAGGCTGAAACCAGCAAGAAGGCTGCCACTCGCCCGCATACCGCTCCTCCAAAGGAGTAAATGGAGGTACAAGTCTAGGCTGAAAGACTTTAAACATTAAGCGCTGCATGGGAGGCAACCCATTTCAACCGTAGCTGTGGAGGAGCCATCAACGCAGATTTTCTCTCTTAAACTTTATCTCCTCTATTACTATTTTCTGATTGTATCTATGTTATTTGCGTTTTTAGTTTTTGTTTTTAGGTTTTCTTGAGTTAATCATTCCATTCACATGATAATTGTTCATTGCATGCTCTAACTTGTTTAACATTGAGGACAATGTATGATTTAAGTGTGGGGGGGAAGGATTAATGCTTGTAGTTAGTTTTTGTCATAAAAAGAAAACAAAATAAAAAATCGGAAAATTCAGAAAAATTAAAAAAATTCGTTAACTTTGTTTTAGGTTTTATATTCATGTTTCGGTTTTTGTTTATCTTTGTTCTTTATTTTGTTTGTTTGTTTGTTTATTATTAGAGTCAAAATGAATTTTGGGTAAATATCTTCTTCATCGTAGGCGCATCCAATGGGATGTGATGTCTAAGGTCTAGTTTGGATATGAGAAGTGCTGACAAAGGGTCTCGTCCCCTGTCAATCAAGTGAGCTGAGCTCCGCCAAAATCGTTCCTCTCTTCACGTGGTCATGTTCCAAAGGAGTTACCGAAAGGAGAAGAGAAATATCCCTAAGTCCAAAACATTTTTTTTCTTGTATGTTGCGTCACTTTATGTGTTGTTCTTGTTTTTGTTTTGTTTTGAGTCTTAGGATGCCCTTTTAACTGTCTAGGATGAGCTTATATCTCTGAAATTAAGGCTAAAAGAGGATCACAAGATTGGGATAATATTTGATGATATTCTTTGGTTAATTATGATTTATGAAAATCATATGAATGTGTAGTAGATATGGTGCATGCGTAACTTTGGTACAGAATATGAACATGTGGATGATAAGTTATGATTCATAATAACCCTTGTGAGAATTTGAGCCATGTGCCCTTTCTTTGTTGAGTGATTAATGAAAAAAATGAATTATACTCTTATTTTCTTGGCGATGATTTTGTTGATCTCATTATTCTTTCATCTTGATTGATTACATGCCATAGATTAAGTTTGATGGACTAGAGAATGCTAGAATTCACTTTTATGCTTGTTGAAACTTTTATCAATACATGTTCCTGATTTCGGAAAGGATTAAAGGCACTTAAGATTTTTACCACCATAGCCAAATATAGCATGTTTCCCTATTTGTGCCCGTCGTGGGACTCCCCTAGTTTAACCATTTTGAGCCTACATTGAGCCTTTTTATTTCATCACCCTCAAAATTCCTTAACCCTTAACCTTAGTATAGTTATATCTTTACCCTTTGTTCTAAAGACTTAGTGGAGCATATTTTTGAGACTTTGCTTGGAGTTTTGGCGTCAAGAAAGACTTTTGAAGACATGAAGAAGTTCAAGTGTGGGGGTAGACTTGTCCATATGTAATGTTTGTATGTATTTGCCGGAAAAAAAAATGAAATCGAAAGAAAAAAGAAAAAAAAAGAATATTACGGCAAAATAAAAAATAAAAAAAAAAGTTGTGTTATTGTTTATGTTTATGGATTTTAGTCCACTATACTTAGTGGATTTGGAGTTTGTTTTAAAGTGAAGGCCCATTGTTGAGAAATTTGGTCTTTGTCCAATTCACACTTGTTCAAGAGAAGGTTAGAATGAAGCATAGGCCCAACATGATGCCACTTGGCCCTTTTATAAAGCTTTGGAGGATACATGGCGTCATGTTTGCATGGTGGATTCGAAATTTAGTCTCTCTACATTAATAAGTGCTCTACTAGGTTTTTAGGATACTTTGTGATTTTCCTATCCCTTTATTTCTTTAAACCTTAAGCCTTGGCCCCATTACAACCCTTTATAAAGACCTTTTTGATCCTTAAAATGGGACAGCCTTTGATCTGTGGAGATGAGTTTTAAAAGCTGAACCTATGGCTTGGGTCTATTTGTGCAAGTAGTTGATATCTTTCATGAGATCTTGAAAAATTATATTCACAAAAAGCTTTTCATTTCTTATATATGTGAGCTATTTGATTGCCTCAAAATATTTTCTCTCACATATAATTGAGTGATTATAAGCTTTTAAGCATGAGCCTTGAATCTGAGAGAAGAAAGAGTGATATATCCATGTGAGGTTTGAATCATGACTTGTTTGAAATATGTTGAGCTCCACTCACCACCATTGTTTACTCCCAAGTCTTACATGCTTATATGTGGATTATATTTTGTAATTAGCTCTTGAATATCTTGATGATGTGATTCTTGGTTAAGTGCTAATCTTGGTGACTTGAAAGTATGAGATTTTTGAGACAATATGTTAAAGGGCAATAGAGGTCTTTGTGATGTCAACATCTTGGTCTTTGTCTTTGAATTTAGTTTTTGTTTTAGTCTTTTATGTGTGACGTTTTTCTTCTTTGTGTTTTGCTTTGTGTTTTACGTTTTTTGGTTTCTTTGAGTCTTTGTGTTTTTGTTTCCATACTTAGTCAATTTTTCGTTGGTTTCTTTGTTTTGTGTCTTAGTCTTTTTGGTTTGTTAGTTTTTGATTTTGCTAAGGGACTAGCAAAAGCTAAGTGTGGGGGAATTTGATAGGAGCATAAAATGCGACGTTTATAATGTTTAAACCCTATATTTTGCTAAGTTATTTCCTTTATCTTGATCAATTTAACTTAGTTAGTGTTTTACAGGTAAAATGGAGTCTCAAGGTCCAAAAATGGCTAAGGAGAGCATAAAGGGCGCCAAAATAATCAAGAAATGAAGAAATGGAGTTCTACTCATACTAGGAGACCTGTGGAAGCCAGGAGAAGTCTATGGAACGTCCATGAAGCATCTAGAAGTCTCAAGAAGATCACAAATCCATTACAGATTCGGAAAACTGTCAGTGCAGATCAGTCAACTTCAACGGAGTGTCAAAAATCGTTCAGAGCTCAGAAAATTATGATCTTTATATGGTTGGAAATCTACGGATGTCTAGTTTCCAGAACTTTTTACAGCTCGTCGATATCTATTTTCTAGAAGAAGTTATGATCATTTTAGTGCACTGAGGTCAAGTCTGCCGGAAATCTGTTTTGTGTCAAAGGAGTTCTAACTCAATTTTGTTTCTTCATCTTCTATCTTAGTTTGTTTTCAAACTTGAGTACCATTTGGACAGAACATTTAGACTGTTATAGTATAAGTATATTATAGTATAAATATCTATATCTTGTAATAGGTACTTGAGTGTATAGATAAGTACTTGAGTGTGTAAATATAGGTATGAAGACTTGTGTGGAATAAAGTATATGGGGAAGCAACAAGCATAGAAGCTCTCATAATTGCAGCAACCATGTGGAGTTGCAGCTATGATCATTGAAGCCATTATAATGGACTTCTTACCATTGCATTCACACTACAATGTATTTCTATAAATACCCTATTTTGTGAGAAAAATAAAAATCTCTTCCTTCATCCATCTCATCTTCTTTGTCTCTCCATCTCCTCTCCATTTTCTTTCCATTCTCTAGTCTTCTAGTTCTGCATTTTCAAGCAAAGAGGAGAAGAAGAAGAAGCCATGCAATACATCAATTTCCTAGCCGCCATCCACCCTTGTGTCGTCCCTAGAAGATTGCTTGCTTTCAAGTGTAATACCCCGAAAAATCCAAATTAAATTCCATGGATTTTTAGAAATGACTTCACGATAGTAGGAGCGAGTACGAAGCTTGGAGAAGTTGTGGAATTAGTTCGAACGATTTTATTTTCGAAAACGAACGTTTTTAGGGGGTCAACAAAGTTGACTTTTTATACGTTCAAAATTTGGGAAAACTTCCTTCATGAAAGTTGTAGAGCTCGTCGATACGAGTTCGTGGACATGTGGAACGCAATATTCGGAGTTCGTATGATTAAGTTATGAATATTTGAAAATTGGGAATTTTCTATAAATAGGAAAAATAACTGATTTTTTTCATTTAAGGACAAAAAAAAATTTCTTTTTGCGGAAGAGCCCCCAGTCCTCCCCGATTCTCTCTCTCTGTTTTCCCCTCAGACCCGGCGGGTCGAGCTCGACCCGACCCGGCTTTTTCACCCCCCTCTGGCCACCTCCAGCTCCGGACCCGGACACCACGGTGATCGCCGCTCCAAGCCCGGCCTCCCTCCGGTGTCGCCTTGCCCCGCCGCTGCCCCCAGATGGAGATCGAAGACACCCCAGCCAGGTGAACCCGACCCGACCGGAAAACCACTTTTCCGGCGTTGCACGGGCCGATCCTCCCCATTTTCGTGATCTCCTCCTCCCCCTGATCATCCCTATGTAAGTCTTTCATCACGATTTTGAGTGTAGACCGCTAGATCAATGTTTGACTTTTTGGACGCCTCTGATTCAATCTAGGATCTGATCGTGCGACCGAGATTAATCCAACTTCAACGCTTGATCTAGGACAATCTAGGCCGAACCAAGCTTAGCTCCAGGTATGGAAGTCGACCACCCTTTCATTTTGAACCAGTTTGTAGTTGGTCACTTTGCTATCTGAGGTGGTTGACCGGCGTTGACCGCCCACTGACCACCGCTTGTGGCGGCGCATCAGACCATATTTCGAGTTTTCATTATCTAGGCGATGATCTATGCATCCATACGAGCGTTTTGATATATAACATGGTCAGGTTAGAAAAAGTTGATAAATAGTGGATTTACGTTTTGACGTTACTATTTAACGTTTTTACGTTTATCTTCGGTTTACGATCTGTGAAAATCTGACCATCGGTTTTGCTTCAATTTTGGATATGTTGATCGTATGACTGTCCCGGTGACTTTGTGAGGTCACGGGCGAAGCTCCGACCGTTGGATCTTCGTATAATTGAGAAATAGTGATTCGGAAGGTGATTCGTGAGAATCTGACCGTCGGATTTTCATATAATTTTATGGAGATGTTTGTTAGAGTGATTCAAGAAGATCTAAGTCTTTATGATAATTTTGGAGGATGATCCTAAGGGCGATCCGTGAGGATCCGACCGTTGGATCATCGTATAATTTCGATCTGACCGTTGGATCATGATTAAATTAGAATCCGACCGTGGATTTCCGTATATGTGTGCTTTTGAGTTGTTGGCTAAGTTAAGATCATTATTGGATTAGGTGATCGATGGATTTATTTGGCGGACGATTCGTGAGATTGTTAATGGAGCTGTTAAGAAGACGCAGCTGGATTAGAGGTGAGTAAACCTCACGTGGTTCATATTACGAACCCAATACAATTAATTGCTTATTTTGTTGCAATCATATGAACTATTGTTGGTGTTACTAGACATTCCTGTGTGAATGTCTGTATATATATTATTACGTGAAATAATATGTAATGTTGGAGTTGTGTTGAGTTATTGTTGAGAAACAATATATTGTGAGAGGTATTGAGTTTATTGTTGAGAAACAATATATTGTGAGAGGTGTTGAGTTTTATTGTTGAGGAACAATAAATTGTTGTGATCTGTGGAGATCACTAGGTCACGAGGTGACCATGGCATCTATTAGTGAATCACGCTCTCGTACCGGGCTGGTGGTTATTAATAGTATTAAATCGTAATCACGTCTGTGGCCGGACGAGTGGTTACGTTCAGTTAGAGCTCTAGTCTGTCTGCCAAATGTGGAGTGACCTTATGAGTGAAATTGAGAGTAACTCATAAGTGTCTATATATATGTGGTAACCTTATGAGGGAAATTGAGAGTAACTCATAAGGGTCTATATATATATAATGAGTCTGTCTGCCAAATGGGGAGTGACCTTATGAGTGAAATTGAGAGTAACTCATAAGTGTCTATATATATGTGGTAACCTTATGAGGGAAATTGAGAGTAACTCATAACGGTCTATATATATATAATGAGTCTGTCTGCCAAATGTGGAGTGACCTTATGAGTGAAATTGAGAGTAACTCATAAGTGTCTATATATATGTGGTAACCTTATGAGAGAAATTGAGAGTAACTCATAAGGGTCTATATATATATATGAGTCTGTCTGTCAAATGTTGGGAAATCTTATGAGCTAAATTGAGAGTAACTCATAAGTGTCTATATATATATATATGAGAGTGAGAAAGTAACGTGGGTTTGTGTGGTCTTGTAATTTAATAAATCAACAGTTCTTTCTTGTTTACTCATACTAGCTGTCAAAAGCTTACCGGGTTTTGTGTTGTTGCAACTCCCGGTACACTATTCAAATTGTGTAGCGGGTAATCCTACAGGACAGGAGAACCAGGACGGTGATCGTGCGGTTAGAGCAATTGTTAGAGTTTTACAGCAATTGTAAGTTGTGAGGTGTGTTATGCTCATTTAGAGCTTTACAATATTGCTTGTGAGAGTGAATTGTAATAATGAACTCGAGGTTTCGAGATTTGGAGTTTGTGTACCGTGTGGTGAGGTTATATTGAGAAAAAAATTCAGAACGTTTATTTGATTAAGTGGTTTAATTCATGTTTCGGATTTGAATTTATCATTCAAAATTCGGGGCGTGACATCAAGGATCTTCAAGTTCTTCGTCTCAAGGCTTTATCATTCATCTTTCAAGGTGTATTATATGAAGGAATGGATGAATTTCAAAACTTTTTAATTAGTGCGGAATTAGTTTAACCATTAAACTACTAACTAAACATAAAATCCATTCCTTTAACCCATGATCTTTGGCTTATTGTGATATGTATATAAACATAGCATGCATAGTAAGGAATAACAAAGAGGGAGTTTATGTTCTACTCACCCTTGGAGCGTGATTTTAATCCGATCCAAGTGAACCACCAAAGTTCCTCTCCTTGATCTCTCCTTGTGTGTGTTTCCTCCACCTTGAAGCACCTTGGATTAAGAACTCCTTCTTGTACTCCTTCTTGTGCTTGTAATCTTCTCTTTGATGTAACAAGTAAAGCCACAAAAGGATATGGCCTCTAAGGATCTTCACCAAGTGAATCAAGAGATGAATAAAGATGAAAGAAAAGAAGAAATTATGCAAGTGTTCTTCTTTCCTTTAATTTTGTAATGGACCAAGAAAGAACTCTTTCTCTCTCTCTCTCTCAAAACTGAAAATAATAGTGTGGAGACACACTTATTCTCTTTGTCCATGCTTTCACTTTTATATAATAGGAAATAACTCCAATTACTAAAAGAAAATATTGACTTTCATAAAGCCAATATTTTGGCTGGTCCATACTTGTTATTGGGCACTAAAAATGTGTCTTGGGCTTTCATTTAATTCTCATTTAGTGAAGCCCAAGTCCACACGAAAAGCCCGACAATCGTTTAGGCCCAATAGGTTCGGTTTTACCCGAAAAACCTAATTATGTTCAAATAATAAATCTAATTAATTATTTGGTCATAACCAACTCTTGTTTAATCTTCTTCATATACAATCTCAAGGATCCACTTATATGGTGTGCGATCTCTTAGGTTCTAATTAACAAGGCAGTGAAGTTTATAGAAACCATTCTATTTTGTTTACGAATCAAAAACTCCATTTTTGATTCTCCCTTGTTATTAGGATTATAAATGTTTATTAATCCTCGGGGACTTCACAAGTCATGAGTGACGTCTTGCAACATATCATGACTACCCTAGTTAATGTAGAATGACAAAGAACCTATTCAATTGGAATTACAATACAATACGGTCCTTCTCTAACACTATGTTCTAAATCACATCATCGGGGTATGGAATTGATATGTCAATCCCCTAATGTGATTTTCATTCTTAAGTGATTCTTAGAATGTGATTAAAAACTCCTTTTTAATCTCATTCAATGCTTTGGCCAAAGACTCATTGAATCACATCTTTGAACATACACCTTATTTACTTAAGGATAGAGATTCCTTATTGTACACTCACATGTCTCCATGACCGAATTGATTATACCAATGAATGCATCTATTATATCCATTAAGGGACACAATGTTATTGCATCATCAAGAGATAATCCATTCACTCATAAGACAACTATGGTGTCTCAGGTCAAAGGACTAATTTGTATTATTGCAATTTAGAGTTCAAGTTTGACATGTAAGTAAGACTCCATACAAGAACTCTAATAATCGCGTTCAGTGTACTCTTTAAGTTAAGAGCACCCACATACTTGTATTAGTGTCTCTACACAAATGACAAGAGACATATCATCCTCCATATTGAGCATACATAGTATGTGCTAGTCTTTCCGGATTATCAATGTCCAAGTGATAATCCTATGACTAGGAACCTTTTAGGATAAGAGTGTGAAAGAGTAAAGGTCTCATACATCTAACTCTTTAGATTACTTTCTCTTTAACTCATATTCCTTGGACCTTGTTCAATCAAATATTAAATATAAGCAATGAACAATAAACTTGCCCTTTTGAATAATAATAATTACAATAATAATTCCATCAAAATGATTGTTTTAGGACACAATTCCTTCAATCTCCCACTTGTACTAAACCCAATCAGTCATGAAACGTACACCCATCTTCTCAAGATGTTGTTCTAGCTTTGCTTGTGATAAAGGCTTAGTGAATGGATCTGATATGTTATCAACAGATGCTACTTTGAGAATGTTAACGTCTCCACGATTAACAATCTCCCTTATGATATGGAAACATCTTTCGATGTGTTTGGATTTTTGATGAGACCTTGGTTCCTTGGCTTGAGCAATTGCCCCATTGTTGTCACAGTAAAGTGGAATCGGTGACTCAATGGTAGGAACAACATCAAGTTCAGTGATGAACTTTTTCATCCAAACTGCTTCCTTTGCAGCCTCTGCAGCTGCAATGTATTCTGCCTCAGTAGTGGAATCTGCAGTAACGCTTTGTTTGCAGCTTCTCCAATTTACTGCACCTCCATTCAAGGTGAAGACAAACCCTGATGTGGATTTTCTGTCATTCACATCAGATTGAAAATCTGAGTCTGTGTATGCTTCCACTTGCAACTCTGATTGCAAATCACCACCTCCATAAACGAGGAATAAATCTTTAGTCCTTCTCAAGTACTTAAGGATATTCTTAACAGCATTCCAGTGTTCTAAACCTGGATTGGACTGATATCGACTAGTTATGCTTACGCCATAACTGATATCAGGTCTTGTGCATAGCATCGCATACATGAGGCTCCCTATTGCAGATGCATATGGGATCTTGCTCATCTTTTGCACTTCCTCAATCGTTTGTGGGCACATTTTCTTAGAAAGGTGAATGCCATGTCTGACAGGCAGAAAACCCTTCCTAGATTGTTCCATGTGAAATCTATTCAACACTTTGTGTAATACCCCGAAAAAAATCCAAATTTAATTCCGTGGTTTTTTAGAAATGATTTCATGATAGTAGGAGCGAGTACGAAGCTTGGAGAATTTGTGGAATTAGTTCGAACGATTTTATTTTCGAAAACGAACGTTTTTAGGGGGTCAACAAAGTTGACTTTTTATACGTTCAAAATTTGGGAAAACTTCCTTCATGAAAGTTGTAGAGCTCGTCGATACGAGTTCGTGGACATGTGGAACGCAATATTCGGAGTTCGTATGATTAAGTTATGAATATTTGAAAATTGGGAATTTTCTATAAATAGGAAAAATAACTGATTTTTTCATTAAGGACAAAAAAATCTGATTTTTGCGGAATAGTCCCCCCCCTCTCTCTCTCTCTCTCGCGCAAAACCCTCCCCACCCTTGCCGACCCGCCGACCCGACCCGACGCCAGCGGCGCCGTCGCTCGTCCACCGGCCACGACCCGGCCCTCCCCGAGGTCGCCTCGAGCCGCCCAGCCGCTCCCTGCCACCGCCTTGCCCCGCCGCTGCCCCCAGATGGAGATCGAAGACGCCCCAGCCATGTGAACCCGACCCGACCGGAAAACGACTTTTCCGGCGTTGCATGGGCCGATCGTCCCCATTTTCGTGATCTCCTCCTCATGCTGATCATCCCCATGTAAGCCTTTCATCACGATTTTGTGTATAGAACGCTAGATCATGGTTTGACTTTTTCGACGTCCCTGATTTAATCTGAATCTGATCAGACGCACGAGATTAATCCAACTTCAACGCTTGATCTAGGACGATCTAGGCCAAACCAGACTTAGCTCCAGGTATGGAAGTCGATCACCCTTTCATTTTGAACCAGTTTGTAGTTGGTCACTTTGCCATCTGAGGTGGTTGACCGCCGCGTTGACCGCCCACTGACCACCGCTTGTGGCGGCGCATCAGACCATATTTCGAGTTTTCATTATCTAGGCGATGATCTATGCATCCATACGAGCGTTTTGATATATAACATGGTCATGTTAGAAAAAGTTGATAAATAGTGGATTTACGTTTTGACGTTACTATTTAACGTTTTTACGTTTATCTTCGGTTTACGATCTGTGAAGATCTGACCATCGGTTTTGCTTCAATTTTGGATATGTTGATCGTATGACTGTCCCGGTGACCTTGTGAGGTCACGGGCGAAGATCCGACCGTTGGATCTTCGTATAATTGAGAAATAGTGATTCGGAAGGCGATTCGTGAGAATCTGACCGTCGGATTTTCATATAATTTTGTGGAGATGTTAGTAAAGGCGATTCAGGAAGATCTGACCGTTGGATCTTCGTGATAATTTTGGAGGATGATCCTAAAGGCGATCCGTGAGGATCCGACCGTTGGATCATCATTAAATTCAGATCCGACCGTTGGATCATCGT